>NC_064307.1:40908325-41092131 GCF_023373825.1 Bactrocera dorsalis
ATAAAAAATATCAACGATTTGTTTGTCGTCAAATTTGCTCATTAGCTCAGGGAGTTCGAAATAGCATTAAATCTGTAATTTCATAAACAATTATCTCTACAGGAGTACGAGTACTCTATTACTGGTTATAAAATTTGTTATATTTGCACACCTATGGAAGCCATGATAATGTATCTCAGATACAGGTTATGTAATTATGTATAAAGATAGGATATTTTCAATCTTCATAAACAGTTATTCGCTATTTCATGCAATGGCGTGGGAAATTTTGTTTCTTCGCTCACCTTGAGGTCCCATTGAGTCAGTTTGAAAATTAAAATTGTTGTTCGCCCAGGCTATTGAAATGTACTAAAAACCAATTCAATACGATTATTAGTAATCACTGAAGAAGCTACATTTTATATGAAGCACGTTTTCTACTTGTATATGGCAAAGCATAAATACTACAATTACTTTTCTAAAATATTTCCAGAAATGAGAGCGTTCGTGAGGAAATATAGTAGTGCAATTTGAGCAAACAGAAATAGTCGGATAGGGGTCAAAAGGAGAGCCTATAATTTTCTTTCAGCAAGGATCAAATATGGAAGTCTCTTTTAATGTTCATCTGGGGTGAAAAATGGGTTACGTGTTTCGGGTAAACTGGCCGTTGATTTATATATGTGTATGTATGGGAATGATTTATATGGGCATAGATATCCTTGAGAGGTAGCTCTCAAACCTGGTCCTCAAAGTAGGTACATATATATTTTTTAGGATACTTTGAACAAAGAGGACATCGTTTGAAAAATATATATCTTTGAACACCGTTTTGAATTCAAATATATGAGACTGCAACCCAGGATTCCCCCCCTTATTTTCCAAAAACGTTATAATATCATCATGAGCCATGATTGATATTCTTTAAAATATTGAAACTGTAGAATGGGTGCCATCGTTAAGAAGACATAGGGATCACGTGATTTACGACCTGTTATACCAGTAACTGGGCTAACCTCGTTGATATAACGCCACAACAAGTAATTTTCTAAGCAAAAAATATTAATTTATCGGCCGAACTTTTGATCATCGGATCAAGTCAATTAACTTTTATTAAATTTTCTGTATTCTTTTGAAGTAAATGGATACCTACTCCTGCTTAAATCATAGTCGTATACAAAATATTGAATATTTTTGTTATTTTTTTTTGTAAACACTTCTGAATGATTTGAGGTGAAAAATTCTGAAGCCTGCAATACATCCAACAACCAATAGAAAGTAACTGCAAAAGTTTTGGATATTTTTGAAGTGTTTCCAACTTTTTAAGCCATAAAAAAACAATTTACTTCATAGCTAAATAATAATAAGGAACCATTTAATCGCAATGTTAAAAGTTAGAGTTGCTATATTCTTAAACAAAAAGCGGGAAAGTCATATACCAGTATAAATACAGGTGTCTTAGACAATGGGACGACTTTTGTCCTCACAAATAATCCAACACATAAGTTTATTTACGTATTTTCAATTATTTTGGTAAGCATCACTTGAACTGCTATGACCTGGTTGGCTTCGCAGGTCCACGTGTATGTCATAAAAAGAATAAACATAATTGACATCTCGACAAATAGGTCTAGTTGACTGTTAATAACATTTCTGCCATAAACATTCCACAGTGTCTGTCAGCAACATTTTATTTTTTCTATATATGTAATTCACTTACGGTTTAACAGCTCTCTCATTTCATCACTCTATTTATCTGTTTTTTCTCTCTATGTACAGACGATACTTCACTTCGAAGGATAATCCTTGATTTTATTGTCTGGCCAGTGGCGGCTACTGTGTCCCTCGAATGTTATACTTACACGTAGGATCATTTAAATGGACTGGGGCCTCTTTGGATGCCAAGGCTGGTGATAACCGCTTAATGCGTGAAGAAATTGTCCTACTCGTTCACGGTAATTGCTTGTCGGCATTACAACTTTCTCACACACGCTACGCTTATATAAAATAATGCTGAAGTATTTTTTAGTTGGGGTGTCTGTTTTTGGCAGCGTCCTCTTTGACTACCGACGCCAAACGCTTTAAACAGTTACAGTTATAGAAATGACATGGTTTTTTTGTTCCATTAGGCACGAAGTTACTTATTCTTTATGTAACTGTACTGTTTCTTTGTATTTTAAGTTGTATTATTTCTCTTCGGACAGTGGTTCTACTACTTTGGCATTGTGGAATGATTTAGTGCTGCGTTTCGGTTGGACACGTATCGATGAGGTTAAATTGAGGCCGGCCTTATACAGAGGGTGACGTAAGTTGATGACCATACTTATCCGTTTGGAGGTGTTTCGACATTTTCTTTTTAAAATATTTTCGCTTGGAAACACCGAACACTTGACTAATTGCCGGTAAGTTTCGTGCAGTACGTGACATTTCGGCGGCGCCCATGGAGATTGCTCGGATCAAGTGAGCGCACTTAGCTATGTGCGTTAATTTGGCGATTCATTTAATGTAGAGAACAATTATAAATTTATGGATGAATATTAATTTATGTTACTGAGATTGAAAACGAAAAATGTGGAGATTCAACTTTAGTTAGGTATAAGGATTTACGATAGCATTCCTTTAACATTGATAGATGCATATCCACACCGGTTCGACGATTCAAGATTAGTTCATTAATGGTGACGATTTCAATCCAATTTTTAGCCGAAGCGGGGGGGGGGGGGGGGGGGGCACACCGCATTTTTGTTTTGTGCGCTTGTGGAAGTAATCGTTTCCTGCTGATCTTGGAAAAATGAAAAAAGGCTATATCACTCAGCGATTCGATCCAAGTCATTGAAAGTTACATTTTGAAGTGAAATTGTACATCGATATTTGGTTAGCCAATGCAATATATATCGAAAATATTTACTCCAGAAGATAAAGTGGTAAAAATTCAAAACTGCATTTTTACAAACTGCGCTTAATGGCTAAAACTCTTTTCTGGGACTCACATCATGTGAATTGCATTGACTATCTAAAAAAAATCAAAACGGTCACAGGGCTGTATTATCCAGCCACTTTAAAGCCAAAACAAGAAAAAACATTAACTTCAGCTGCACCAAAGCTAATATACTTACTCTTCAGAGGTGCATTTCTTTTAGTAACTATGTGCCCAGTTTGTATGGAAGCTTTATGCTATAGTAGCTCATACCAAATTTCTTGGAGATATATCGTCAAATGAAGAAGTTTCCTATGCAAGCATTTGATTCCGATCATTCAGTTTGTATGGCAGCTATGGTATGCATGTAGCATACATGCAACCGATCTGAACAATTTCTTCACAGATTACATTGTTGCCTTAAAAAATAACCCGTGCCAACATGACGATCTGTCCGTCTGTTTATCTGTATAATCTTATGGGAGTACCTGAAAATCAATCCTATAAAAAAGCGCCAAAAATAGTTAGAGTCTCATCTTTAGCCTTTAATTAGTTGCGAACGCTACTTTAATTCAAAATTTATGTAGGCTAGTGGAAATAATGTGTGGTTATCATTACAGTGTCCAAAAACCCATACATTTCATTTTATACAAATATATTGTTTAGTTGTACAACCTAAATTACAACGGCTTCCATTCAAAAAAATTATTTTTTTCAGGAATGCCAATTAAATCTGTGAAAATTTCGCCGATAGCAATAAACGCACTTGCCCAGACTTTTTCATTTGAATGAATTGAATCATACATTGGCATGAATTATAACTATTTTTGGAGTTAGCTATCTAAACTGTTGAGAACTGAAAGTTCAGATTGAGTTAAATTGGAAATTTGATTACATCGCACATCGATACTCATACGCCATAATTTGGCGGATGTTGCTCTTTGTTCAAGCCATATTGTTGAATTTTTGCATAAATAATAATAATTATAATTTTTGCACCAATAATAATAAGTTATATTTACTATTGGAAAGCAATAAATTTTGAGAATTTTTTTTAATAATTTTGATGATTTTTACATTTAAAAACAATCACATAAATATTTCCAAGGTAGCTTAATAAATCTTAAATTTGAAAATTCTTTTTGCCGCTTGTTCAGCCGCTATTCTCGAACCGAGCACGTGCTTGTGCTTTGTGCGACCAGAAAACTTGCCGCGCTGAGGTTACTCATACGCCATGTATGTAGGTGTAATTGGATTAAACAAATATAATACAAACCATGCATACACGCACACCCAGTCAGGAAAGTGAAATCTAATTCGTTATGTTAACATTTTTTGTTGACGAGCCGATTTTGTGAGAAATATAAATTGTGCGGTTTAATTAATTAAATTGTTACTATGGCGACCGCCTTTGCAAAAAAAAATTTAACTCATTTATATTATATAATTGAGTATATGAGCTTAGTAAAATACGTTTCACTCGCTAGCTTCGCCAGTAGCTTTTTCAAGTATTTGTGCAGTGAAACAAAAAAAAAAATAAATAAATTTCAAAGTTAATATATTTTATAAAGATTTTTGGTCCAACCGCAAATATTATACACAAAAATAGCTAAATATTTTCCCGCTGTAGGTATTTAAAACAATTTAAATTGCCTTTTTCACTTAGCAGTAATGAATAATTCCCATAATCTACGCAAAATCATCAGAAAAAATTTTTAATGAGACAATCATACTTTTATAGCACTTGTTAACAGCTGGTGTCTTCATTAGTGTATAATGGTTAGCAATTAAATCGATTTTGTTCACTTCACTTAGCAACTCTAATTACTAGTTTAGCAAAGTTATTTATGCAATATGTTGGGAATTCTCCAATTTTTTTAATTGGAATGTTTACTGGACCTTGATAAGCTGGTTATAACAATCTTACAACTTTTCTATAAAAAATTTTGGAAAAAATGTTGGATCTTATAAGTTTTTTGAAATTTCACGATTAACTTGTTATTGTTTGTAACAACAAATATTATTCGATAAATAATTTTGAGTAACGCTTACCAGTTAAGAGCCTTTAGCGGATAAAACTTATACATTCGTTATGGTTTCCTATCTTGAGAACGGTCAGCGATAACCTATTCATTGTCACTGAATGTCCTTCTAATGAGCTGATAATAGCGAAAAATCTAGAAATCATGTATGGAGAATGCGGTGTACGTGAAAGTAATTTGAAGAATACCTCATTGCCATTATTTTAATTAATTGGGGCCGCATTGTAAGCTTCATTGGATGCACCTTGGGTAAAATTATCGTATACCCAAATATGATTTTTGCACTTGGCGCAATTGCCGTAAAACACTTATTGATTATTCTCTTTTACTTAAGGATCCGTAATTATAAATTAAAAGTCTAAATTACTCACCTCTTATAGAGGCAAAATTAAAACAAAAGATATTCGGTTCCATTTTGATTTTAGATAATATAAAATCTTAACAGTTATTTTAATTTTTTTCACTTTGGTGATGAACTAAAATTTTATTATATCATCTACATTCGAAAATTTTGACTCCCAGCCTGTTTCGGAATTAAATTCTATATATGTATATTTTTTATATAGAGGCTTTTTATTTAGACGTCCAGAAATTTTCTGAAGGTAGATATATGTATAGTGCGAATTTACTTCCAAACCTCGTGTTACACATGCATGTGTATTAGGCATATTAGTGAATTAACTTTCTTCAAAAGGCTATTACCACTACCCAAAATTCATCAAAAGCTGAAATGCCTTCGTAAGTAATTTGTATAAAAGTGCCGTTTGAAGTCATAAAATCTGTTTTTAGTAAAATAATATACCCCGTACATACGCAGACATACACATGCAGACCGGGAAAAACAGAGCAGCGAAACTCTACTTATTTTACCAAAAGTTCTGTTGCTAAATTGACAAAAGTGGAATACATACATTGTGTGCGCTTCCGAAAAATTATTTTTTCTTCTTCTTTCAACGAAATACTGCCTGCATTTTTACCGCACACGGCCTTTACGTGTATTTTTGCAGCACAAAAGTAGCTTCACATGCATATTCGTACATTTACAATAACAATTTTCCTACTTCAGTTACATATGCGCAATTGTTGCATTCAATCCTGTTGCTGCTTCGGTTGCTGTTTGTGCTCTCCGCCACGCGTTGCCGGTTGCACTTGAGAAGAAAACGCTGGTAATTTCACATTTATAACGGTGACGGAATATTGACATTTATGTGCAAGTACTTGTCCTCATCCAGTTCGGTCAGCACTTCCGCTAAAAATAAATAAACTGGAATAACGTTATAAACTCTCAACTTATGCTCGATATACTGAAATATTCATTGCATGCAGTGTATTCAGAAATGACGTTTTTCCTATGCGCTATCAATTCGCGGAAAACTGTTTTACTTTCTTACAAATTAATGCGCCAAGTAGTCAATACCTAAAGGACACATTTGTAAAGGGATTGTTTGCAAGTTTAAAGATATGTATACTTAAGCGAAACCATTTAAAGTTAATTTTGAGCGTGATTTATTTTTAAATTTCTGAGCTTTCAATTTCACTAATTACAATAAAATACATTAAAACGCTAAGAAGATTATTGGCTTATGAAATGCGACTCATAGGTTGGGATATGCCTGTGCTGGCACCTTTGTGGGTCAATATGGAACAAAGGCAGCAATGATTGATAGGATGGCAGCGTAAAACATTTCTCTCCGTTATTATTGGCTATTTGGTATATGTGTTTGGAAGAAAATTTATGGAAAGTGAGATTTATGAAATTTATTTGCATCAGGTAAAATTAAGTTACAAAAAGTCAATCAGCTTTTTTCAATAATAGTTCGCAAATGTATTGTGTGCAGATTAGGATAATAAGTTGTTAAGTGAATAACGTGTTATATTTGTATCATAAAAACTCCTCACATTTTGACCGATTATATGGTGAACCGGAAAATATATACAGTATCCCTACAAATGGGACTAAGGATGTTTCAGTCATTTTAATGTACCAGAATACATTATTTTTTGGAAAAGCTACCGATTACCATATATATCTTTACGTTTCCCCATATTCGGTTACTATTGGTATGGTTCGGTTTTGACCGTTTTAAGATGAGAATTGGCACATAATAAAGATAGAGTTTTGGTTTGGTTTCGTTTGATTTCTTCACCGATGCATGTGTTATATATCATAATGAAGTGACGTGGTTGTAGTCTGATTTTGCTCGTTTTCGTGTCATAGAAGGAACTAAGCAGCATTTAAGTAGGTCGAGTAGTTGGCAAGCGGGGCCATTCCTTTAGCCAATTTGAAAGTTGTGTTTATTTCGGCTTGCAGAATAAACGTTATCATTAAATTCGATAAGTCTAAATGTTCTTGGCAGTTTTAGTTGTTTTAAATATAATTAAAAATTAACATATGCACTCTCCACTGTGATCATTTATACCAAATACAAAATATATAATTTTTCATTCGTGACTTCTTTTCTAATTTATACTTTTCGATTAACGGTATATTTTGGGCCTGTTAATGGAACACCCTTTCCATCTCACACCAACCTCTAATGATGGACAAATATTTGTATACCATTTATTGGAAAAGGTGTAAGAGGATTTTTACTCAATAGCTCTATTATGAGTACTCTCTGTTTCGATTGAACTGCAGTATGTTTAACAACAGTACTGGTTAACAAATTCAATGTAATGTCAAAGTAAATTAAAGCAAATTATTACCAAAGCGTTAGAGTGAGTACATAGAGAGTAAGCCCTGAAGTCATGCGTTATAACATTTTAATTGCCAATTACAGTCAGCAAAACTAATTTGCTACTTCAGCACAAACTATATATATTATGTAAACTCATTAACACATGCATAAAGGTTTATTGACATTGTAAATATGATTGTGATGTTTGACCACTAAGAAAGTGTCTGCAAGGAAACTGATTAAATTAATTCACAAACACACTCACAGGACAAAATTGATGTAAATCACAACAAGTGAAGCAAAAAATTCATAAATATTTATTGCGTAGAAATATTTGCCATTCACACTACTTTTAATGTATTCAGTATGTATTGTACTTTATATTGCTTGCAACCTACATATTGCCACTTGTATGTTCTACATACATAGGTAAGAACGTCAAAGCCTGCTTTTTGTTGACAGCACAAGACCTAACCAAACAAAACAAGGTCGACAACAGGAAACCGGAAACTCCAAACAACGTGAAAATTATGGGGAATAACCACATAGTTTCACATATGTAAATGGGTCTACAACAAATTGTAGTTTAGTAGTTACTCACTTCAGGGAGCTCAAGTACAAAATAAATGTTATTTGAATACTTATATAATAAATAATATTCTGTGCATGAATATTCTTATAAAGAATATAGAAGTGTTGATCTACAGAATAGAAGTAGCAGTGGAAGTGTTCAGAAAAAAATATACATAACAAACTGTCTAAGAAAAGCGATGGTTTCTATACTATGTTGCTTATCTAGAAGAAAATTTAGAGAAATACTAATAATCTATTTACTTTTCTTAGTCAATTCACTAAAAACTTTCACAAGCTGCATCAACCACAACAATATTTTCTGCCATTTATGTACGATTCCATAGATTGTAAAGTGTAAAATATTTTCTATGTGTCTTTAGGTATCATTAACCAAATTGGCCGCTTTTCTGAGATAACGAGAGTCTTACGATATATTTCCTGCCGAAAAAAGTTATCGAATTCGCATCTAAGCTTATCCGCATTAATTGAACGACATTGAAGACATATCCATTATAAAACTAGTATTAACTGTTAAACTAGCACAACCACTCGAACATAAGGCCGAATTTGCTATTTTAATGTCATATAATGTTTTCGTTTTGATATACCTAACAGAAAAAAAAAACTAAAATAATGTCATTGAAAACTTTGAAGTCATTTGCTATTTCTTTTCGACAAGGATTTACAAGATAATTCAAATATCAAATAAATTGAAGATTAAACCAAGAACAATTACGTTAAGGATTTCTTAAGCTGTTTCATTCTTAGAATCGGTTAAGTTACTTGAAAAAAGTTGTTTTGCCAAAACTTTGATATTTTTTGATACACATGAAATGAATAAAGTTCAGAAATAATGTTTTAAATACATTGATATGTTTGCTGTTGTTAACAGAATTAGTGCCCTAAAGTTGGGTACGCCACTGCGTATATGCACTTCTGCAAATCGCTTCATGTAGAGAAACTTATTTGCTTGTCATATTTTTCTGAATATAATATTTTTCATTGCTCACAAGTCAAAGAAGAGAATAATACTTGTATGTACGTGAGTCCATACAGAAGTACATAAATAAAAAAAAATGAAGGCAGAGGCTCGAAAAAGGATTATTTGACGGTCGTTTCATTTAATCGCGCATATTTAAAATCGGCTTGGGATCATGTGTGTTGTAGTTTTGAGTATTAATATTATAAGAACAAATCTATATAGCAGTATGCATACATTATATCAAATTGTTGTATGTCTACATGTCGTAAGACATCAAAAATATTTTTTGTAAAAATTTTTATTTTGGAATTATTTATAATTTCGGGTTCATTTTCAATTTATTTAAACTCTAAATATTTATTTATATATTACAGGTATTATCTGCGCTATAATATTTCGGCGGCGAAATTTCCAGTTTTCATTAAAAATATGTGCTTTCGAGTTTTCTCAACATCTCCACCCATGGAGAAAATACATATGTAACTTTTAGTCGTAAGTTAATTGTAACTTTGTGTAAAGCCATTCATTTGGTTTAGAGCTCATTCGAATTCACTCAGATATTGTAACATCGAGTTCGAGAAATAATTTACAGGCTTGATTATAACCTACAATAGTTATTTTATACTGTAAGGAGACGTTGTTGGAATATGAAAAAAAAAGGTAATCATCGTGGACGAAGGGTAGTATATAGAAATAACGGTTAGTGACTTAATGATTTCAACTTAATTTAAAAAATGCAGTATACCATCTGGCCAAAACTGACTCGAACTGAAAAAAATATATAGAAAATAAATTAATTTCGGTTGGACCAAATCTATATATCCTTCACAAATACATAATATTTGTTACAATATGTTGGAACTGATCATTCAGTTTGTACGGCAGCTATATGTTATAGTGATTCAATCAAAACAATTTCTTTGGAGATTACATTGTTGTCTTAATATTTTTTGTTTTGCACATTTGAAATAATTACAAACCCTTGCAATATAATACTAAGGTAAGTAAAATTCCACCGAAAATGTAATTTTCAACTATAAATTTCTTTAAGCCATTTCAAATTTGAATAAAATATTTTAATTTACATAACCACAAATATGTATTGCTCCCTATATGGATTTTATTAAGTTTACCATTAATTTTTGTAACATCTTTTCTTTCCGTTAGAGATTCGAACGCGAAATATTAACCCATCTTTTGTGAAATTAACATTTTTCATGTGTCAGAAACGACGATATTGGTCCACTATTGCATGTAGTCGCCATACAAGCTAATCGATCAAAATAAAGTCCTTCTATGGAAGTCTTTTTTAATTGGTTGATATCTTCACGCAACTTGGCATGGATAATTTTCCAACAATGCTACCATCTCCGATGTCAGATCGCACCACATAGTAACTAAAATCACTATAGTAAAATCAAGACGCAGATCTTCATAAAAAGTCTTTTTTCTTTATTAAGTAGCTTAGTTCCACCAGAAGATGAGGAGATAAAATGTTCAAAAAGACGGTATTCACTAACAAAATCTTTGTAGTTATCCACAGAAATTACATTTGATGAGCATTAAAACAGCACTGAGTGAAATAATCTTAATTAACCCCATATTTGCTAAAGAAAATTGTATTCGTGCGACATTCGGTTTTCAAAACAGTGACGAAATCTGTTGATTTTTATTGTAGGTTGTAGTCAATAAAACAGAAAGTTTATAAAGATGACGTTAATTATTCTACGTAATGGATAAGTATTTGTTAGAGAATTAATCAGTGCTGCTACGTGAATTTTCGGTGGTTTTATAAGTTTTCAGTGAACAATAATCGATGATTTTCGAAAAAATAAAATTTTATGAGATTACGGACTGACTTAATCTCACTACTGAACTGATATCGTCATATCGATGTGGCGCACTGCGCACATTAATAAGTCTATTTCGTTATTACGGTATTAATATAATCTATGTATATACTAATATACTTTCAGAAAATATACTCGCATTTGTAATTCGCATATTCAATATGATTTGCAGGTTTATGTAAATGTTTAACGTTGGCTATAATAACAACAACTTAAACTTTAGCCATAAAATTTTCGCAAAATAAATACTAACACATATTTACGAGCTCAAACGCAAAAACATATTTGAAAATTGCTCTAGTTAATACTTCGGAAGGATACTGGCAATCTGTCATGACCACACTTTAAATTTCTGCGGGCGATTTGGTACGTGCCTCTTTCGCACGCAACTTTTTCCCAAACAACAAAGCAAATCACTGCAAAAGCGGCAAATAGTTTGCGGCAAGGGATGTGGCCAACTTTTGTTGATGGACGTTTATATCTAAATTTATATATAAGTGTCCGTTATACGGTTGTATACACCATATAAACGCAATATCAGTACCGTTTGTTGTTGATTTGGCGTTTCGACCTTCGCTATGATGTGATTAATGAGTCCTTTTATCAGCGTAAATCAATTATGTGACAAGCGGTCGAATAGCTCAAATTTAATAGTATAAATGACAGCCGCAAAGCATATTTTGGAAATAAATGGTTTCAACCGTTTAATTCGGTGATACTTGCAGCTCATATAACGGGTGATTTTTTTGAGGTTAGGATTTTCATGCATTAGTATTTGACAGATCACGTGGGATTTCAGACATGGTGTCAAAGAGAAAGATGCTCAGTATGCTTTGACATTTCATCATGAATAGACTTACTAACGAGCAACGCTTGCAAATCATTGAATTTTATTACCAAAATCAGTGTTCGGTTCGAAATTTTTTTTATCGACAAATTTTGTTCAGCGATGAGGCTCATTTCTGGTTGAATGGCTACGTAAATAAGCAAAATTGCCGCATTTGGGTGTGAAGAGCAACCAGAAAGCCGTTCAAGAAACTGCCCATGCATCCCGAAAAATGCACTGTTTGGTGTGGTTTGTACGCTGGTGGAATCATTGGACCGTATTTTTTCAAAGATGCTGTTGGACGCACGTTACGGTGAATGGCGATCGCTATCGTTCGATGCTAACAAACTTTTGGTGTTGCCAAAAATGGAAGAACTGAACTTGGTTGACATGTGGTTTCAACAAGATGGCGCTACATGCCACACAGCTCGCGATTCTATGGCCATTTTGAGGGAAAACTTCGGACAACAATTCATCTCAAGAAATGGACCCGTAAGTTGGCACCCAAGATCATGCGATTTGAACGCCTTTTAGACTATTTTTTGTGGGGCTACGTCAAGTCTAAAGTCTACAGAAATAAGCCAGCAACTATTCCAGCTTTGGAAGACAACATTTCCGAAGAAATTCGGGCTATTCCGGCCGAAATGCTCGAAAAAGTTGCCCAAAATTGGACTTTCCGAATGGACCACCTAAGACGCAGCCGCGGTCAACATTTAAATGAAATTATCTTCAAAAGTAAATATGTCCATGAAACCAATCTAACGTTTCAAATAAAGAACCGATGAGATTTTGCAAATTTTATGCGTTTTTTTTTTTTAAAAAGTTATCAAGCTCTTAAAAAATCACCCTTTATAATATAAATATGTATATATTAAAAACATTAAACCTCAAACAACCGAATTCGCAACCGCTGCCTGATCACTTCGATGTACAAGGTGTGTTCCAAAGTAAATAAGACTTAAAAAAACCAGAACAAATAGTTTTTCTGACAAAATCAATTTATTTTATTCAAAATAGTCTCCTTTTGCTTCATTACAGCTTTTTGCTCGGTCCAAAAGCATGTCGAACGAGTGCTTTAGCTCATGGGCCGGTATGGCCGTCGGTATACCGATGCAAGCCTTTTGAATGGCCTCTACGTCTGCATAACTCTTTCATTTCATGGAAAAATGCATTTTTCCGAAAAGGAAGAAGTCGCACGGTGCCATATCAGGTGAATACGGGGAGTGGCTAATGGATAAAATGTGATTTTTGGTCAAATATTCGTCCTTCGAATGTTGAATTCTGAGTAATTTTTGGTCGTAATCCCAAATGTTCGGTCAAAATACGATAAATCGATATTTATTTAGATTTCTATGAATTTCAATGATGATTTCGGCTGATTTTTGATGAATTCACGCACAGTTTGGATGGAATTTCCGGTGTTTGATTTTGATTGGTCCACATATTGATTGTCATTTATGTCCTCACGACCACTTTCAAAACGTTGAAACCACTCGTGCACTCTTATACGGGATAGGCAATCGACAATCATCGCCATAAACTTGTTTCGGTAAGAGTTTTACCAACTTTAAAACGAAATTTAATGTTGGCTCTTTGTTCGAAGCTCATTTTCGCAGCGATATACAAACATACTGACACTTAAAACGCAATAACTTCACTTCTAATCTATGAAATGTCATGAAATTCTCACTGGACAGTCGATAAATATAGCAGATTCTGACGCATCAGTCCTGTTTACTTTGGAACACACCTCTTATACATATACATATGTCCATATATAACTTAATTAACTTTAAGGAAACCCCCTTGATTACTTGAACTTGCAGGCATTTTATGATTTTGGTCCATCTCCTCGTGTATCGTCGAAATATGCGTGTCTGGATTTGTTGTTATGTAAGGACTGACGATGGATTTTTGTATTTTCGTTGCATGCAGATAATTCTAACTCGAGCCAGCTCGGCCATCAGCTGATTGCATCACCACTTCGGTCTGTGGGATGAAAAGAAAATAATTTAACTTTATTTTAAACGCTTTTGTTTGTGGGCAACGCATAACAGTGAAATCAGTAAATATAAGAAATTAAATTTTATATTTTCTTTTACGCGCCTTCATATTCTCGTATTTGCTACTTCGTCTACACATCACCTATATCACAAATCATCTCTCCCTCAAGTATCTTAATTACATTTAATTAGTACCATTCCATTTTTATAACTTATAACACTAATGATAAAGTTTTACCAACACTGTGAGGTACAAGTATATCCCCGGCTTTGGTTATTGCAAAATACAAAAGTGTTACTTCCGAACTTTCACGTTTTTATTTATAATTTTCAAAGAAATGGAAATCTTCAAACCTACCATAACCAGCAAAATTTTACAGATTTCTTAGTATTTACATATTTACATTATTTAGAAATCAAATACCGAGTTAACTGGTTCATTATAATATCATTATTGAAATCTTTACATCTCTAGATGTATGTATATGTTTATAGGCATGAATGTAAATGTGTAAAAACATTAAATGTATAATATATATGTATACATTTTACGTTCGCTTTTATTGAGTTGGAAATATGACCAGTGGATAATTGCTAATAATACTTACCCGTATCTGTTGATTCCCGCAACCAAGTCCTTGCACGTAATTTTGATATTGCGATATCACGCACAGCAGACAGTAAGACTAAGTGGCGATAAAATAAAGAAAGAACAATATGAATAAAGTTAAAATGGAAAAGAAACGGCAAGAAGATATAGCAAAGTAATGACAGCAGAAAAACGGTTTACATATACTTATGGTTTATGTATTTGTGTGCTCATGAGTACAATGCTGCTGGCGACATAGATTTACTATAAACAACATTATATATATGTGAGTGTTTAGGAAATTTGTTTAGTATTTTCCAAACGAAAGCAGTCAGCCGATGCAGAACAGCTGGCAATTCAAAAGGTCAAACGAAGCAAGTTTACACTAAGCATTAACAAAAGTAATGCGTCAACACATATTATTTGTTGATGTTTGGTTTTTGTTGTCAAAGCTGTGGTACATCTGTCACAGCACTTTCGTAAGTGTCACGTGCAGTATACATATGTGTGTATGCATGTATATTTATACACAGTTCTGCATTTAGATATTCGTGGAGAAATTCAAAGGTAAGAAAATTAACAAAAAGGTAGCGGGTACGGAAGTATGCAGAATTGAAATATTTATTAAACGAATAATCTTGAAGAGATTCACCAGGAACTCTTGTATTCCAAGACATATGTATATTGTTTTGTGTTTTTTATATAGAGGATGTATTATGGGCATATACTTTTCTCAAATTGAAGACAAGAGTTACGTTGTCATTAATGGTGAGTGCTACAGGGAAATTATATATGTCTTTTTGACTTTCATTTGTTTTTCAATATCTATACTCTAACTGTTAATTCGATCCAGTTCTATAGTAGAGCCAATCACGGACGGATCATTTAATTTTTAAACTATTTTTTGTGGCAATAATTTATGTTCATGAGCTTTCAATAAATTTAGTGTATTATTTTTTTTCGGAAATAATGGGACAGAACCCAATCCCCGTCACCAAAAACATGAAATTATATACAGTGTAAAATATTAAATTGAAAAATAGTTCCAAATTCAAAGCCAAAATAATAGTATCTTCTTAATTTTGTTGGTTTTATTGGATATTCTAATGCTTTTGTAACGATAGATTAGCTTTATGTATGTAAAAATTACATTATATCGAATTATTGTGCATATAAATAATTACAAAATTCAACTAACTAATAATAGATACGCATTATCTAAATGAATAAAATCCGCGAAGTAAAAATAATAAAAATATAATTCATAATAGAGAGAAAATAGCAGGCATAGTAGTTGCCTCTAACGCTCTCTCCAGAACTTTCGGGAATTACTCAGCAATAACAGTTTCAGTTTTCCTGGTTATTATTGGGTTTTCAAGTTCGACATTAAGAGTGACATTGCTAACCATTAACTCACTCTGGAGCCCGGTGTGCGCTGAACAACTACCTACATTTCCTACAAGGTCCTTTTGGCTCAGTGTACATTGCAAGAGAACTAGCGAGCTCCAACCCACAACAACGTTATGCTTTCTCTAATTGAAGCAGTACTAACGGGTCATTGTCCTATTGGTGTCAACGAGGTAAGGTCTTATGCCAGTTATAAATGCTACTTGGTAGAAGGCGACGTAGTAAGATCCCTAGACTTTCGCATTTCCTAGATCAGGGCTAAAACATGTCGAATCTCATACAAATACTTACAGAATTGTCTGACTAGTTTGATTGTCAGTCAAGTTGGAGTGAAAACTCACCATAGCTGTATTTAGCAGTTTGTAATCATGTCACGCTATAATCAATTTTTTGCATAAATTCAAACAATGCTAGCGCATATAACCCATTCCATGTAAATAAATGTCAGTATTTGTTTACTTAATAGGCATAAGTAAGCAAGAACTCTTTCAAAAATAGTAAATATTGACCTTAACCAAACAACGACTAAAAATAATTAAATAGAAATGATTTAAAAAGATTCAAATTCCTTTAAATGTTGAATTTTACTCAGAGTATCAAAAATATGTAGCAATATATACAACGCATAAATACAAACATAAATACATCATACTAATATTATAAATGCGAATGTAAGTTTGTTTGTAACGCTTTCACGCAAAAACTACTTAACCGACCATCATGAAACTTTGTACATATCTGAAGGTATTAGAAGTAAAATAGGGTACTTTATATAAAAAAAAAATTTTAAGAAAGATAAAAAAAATACATGCAGTATAAAACTATTAAAATTTTTGAGGTAATCCGTAATTTTTGTGGTTAACTGTCACTTTATTATTTTAGATCTTACTCGCGCGATCAGGCGATCTTCAATCTGCGTAATGAAGGTGCTGTACAGGCAATCAATGGAACACAAACTTATCAAGCAGGAAGATATGTCAGTAGCAATGAAGCAGCATGGCGGCTTCTTGGCTTTCCATTACATGAAAGATATCCCACTGTTACTGTTAGTGTACTTGCAGTACACTTAGAAAACGGACAGCGTGTCTTTATTGATGAAAATACCTTTCAAGGCAGGATTTTATCTCCTCCTAAGACCACGCTGACTGCCTTTTTTTACCTTTGTCAGAATAATACTTTTGCAAAAACATTTTTGTACTCTGATGTTCCCCGTTATTATACATCAAACAGTTCAAAAAAAGGATGACGTCGTGGTATTCATGGTACACCTGTTCAAAACCAACCTGGGGTTAAAGCATCGGATGCTCTTGGTCGTGTTCATACCGTACATGTTACGAATTTTGAATGCTTTTGTCTGCGCATGTTGTTGCATCATGTTAGAGGTCCAATTAGCTTTACAAAACTAAAAATTGTCAATAGACAGGAATGTCAAACATACCGAGAAACATGTGAAGCTCGGCAACTGTTAGAAAATGACCATCATTGGGACGAAACTATGGAGGAAGCTATACAATGCCGACCGCCAGATAAAATCAGGGAACTTTACGCTACGCTTTTATCTTCTTGTGGTCTTTCTAACCCTAGAACTCTTTGGAATAAGTCCAAAGAATACATGGCTGAAGATATTTTCATCAACTGCAGCAAGTACACACAGATATTACTTTCAATGAACATGTATACAATAAAATGCTAATTATAATTGAAAACAAGGTTTTTACGATGGTCGAAAAAAATTAGGTGATTTTGGAATGTCAAGCCCCCGACGAGACAATATGGATGATTTTGATAATGAAATTGCACGAGAGTTTGATTATGATTTCATAGCACTGCAACATCAAATGACAGAATTAGTACCTCAATTATTTCCAGAGTTGTTTTTTAAAAAAGAAATTTTATTTTATTTAATTATTGTAATATTATTGATTTTTAATATTTATTTTTTAAAAATAGTTTATTTAAAAAAATATAATATCATGTTTTCAATCAAGTTTTACGTAAAATAGACTCCGGCAGTGGTGGACTCTTCTTCCTCGACGCACCAGGAGGAACTGGAAAAACGTTTTTGCTAAACTTATTTTTAATGTCTGTCAGAAAAGAGCAAAAAATAGCAGTTTGTTGTTCCATAAAATACGCATATTTTAACGTGTTGAAACTTCATTGTCTGTAGTAATTTTTAAAAATTGTTGATCTCAGCCAAGCAATAAAATTTAGTTATTATATTGACTCATTTCTATTATTATACCCTTACCCTTTATCTCTCATACTTATTTAATGGCTCCACTGCGATCGAAGCCACTGGTAAAAAGCTAGTATTACGAGGGCTGTCCGATAAATAACCGACCTAACCATGATGCACGCGACTTTTTCAAAATTTTTTTTTTTTTTTCTACATAGTCTCCTTGTAACTCCACACACTTCTCCCAGCGATGCTCCCATCTCTGCAACCCTTCCAATATTACTTGGCGTCTTGTCTGCAAAATACGAGTTCACGAAAGAGAATTGCCTCCTCATTTGACAAAAATCTCTGGCCGCCGAGAGCAGTTTTAAAAAAAGTTGAGGAAACAAAAAAAAGTCGCTTGGTGCTAGATCCGCGTGAATAAAGGTGGATGGCCAAGCAGTTCGAACCGCAATTCGTGGATTTTTTCGCCATGGCGACTGTTGAGGTGTGAGATGGTGCGTTTGTCTTGGTGGAACAAGACTTTCTTTTTTGCAAAATGTGGCCGATTTTTTCGAAATTTCTTCCTTTAGCTTGTCCAATAATGATGCGTAGTATGCTCCTGTTATAGTTATAGTTTTCAAGATAGTCGATAAAAATAATTCCATGGCTGTCCCAAAAAACACTCGCCATCACTTTCCCAGCCGAATACACAGCTTTAGGTTTTTTTGGGGCTGGTTCCCCCTTTTCAATCCACTGTTTAGATTGGATTTTTGTTTCGGGCGTATAATGATGAATCCAAGTTTCGTCTACAGTTATCAATCGGCACCAAAACTCGGTCTTATTGCCTCTAAACTGAGCCAACAGAGCGCTGGAAATGTTCATGCGCGCACGTTTGTGGTCTAGGGTAAGCAAACGCGGCACCCAACGCGCGGACAGCTTTCTCATGCCCAAATCTTGGTTTAATATGTGACAAACAGTTTTCTTTTTTTTTCCAGATGTGCCGCTAGCTTCACGTCGAGGTCGGTTATTTATCGGACAGCCCTCGTAAATAATATTCTTTAAATACTCACATTTAGATACGTTTTAAAAATGTTGATAGTGAATATAAAGCCGACCACGGGATCGTGGCCACAATGACCACATCGCAAAGCATGAAGACTATACAGGGCAACAGAAGTTGACCACGATTCTGTGCATCGAATAAATAAATTTTCCATAAACATAATTTTATTAATGTTTGTTGTTAAAAGTTTAAGTTACAACCAATTCACATTTACCAGCTTCAGCCCCACGAACGTTAGGAGCGACGATATGACGATGAAGAACGAGCAAATCAGAAAGAGAATATTAAACACAACAATAACTGAAACAACAAAGACACATTTTCAATATAGTATTACTAAAATTGTTTAAATTTCGATGTTGATAAACTACTGTACTTATTTTAAACCCACACACACCCGGTGATATCTCGCCCTTAGCCAAGATGCTTTCCCCTAATGGTTGCTCTCTGCTGCCAGCCAGAAACTCCTGTTCATTGTAAACGGTAATGAGCATAACAACGGTGTAGAAACCAAAGTAAACCTAATTTTATAACGTAATTAAATACTAATTGATATTCTGGCACCTGACATGTTTAATAAGAGATATATGAAATCAAATGTTAGTAACAAATGTGAGGTAATTTCGACTTCTATTTTGGTCTTCAAGTGTTATATTTACTATATGTATAATCAATAAAATTACTAAAGCATGTTATTAAGTACCATTCAACATGCATATGTATCTTTGGAATGTAATCTGTAGGATATTATATGTGCAAGCAAGTCTCCAACTACTAATAAACAGAAGACAAATCATAAATGCCCCAAATTGAAAAATATTCAAAAGCAACCAACAGACTATTAAGCTAATATCTTCCGTTTTCATATCAGATTAAATAAGTGTTAATTGTGAATCTGTACCCATACAAATCCCCGACATACGAGTAAATGTATGTATACTTATAAATGATTAGGGGACGAGCTGAAAGCATATGTCTGTCTGTATATACGCGAATTACTTCCTCAGTTTATGAGATATCGATCAGAAATTGTGTCGTATCCTCTTCTGAAAGCCTCTCGATTGTTGGAACTGCCGTTATAGTTATCGTTGTAATATTAGAAGATTAGTAGACTGATACATTTCCCATTATTAGTAATTTTCAAGTACTTGTTGACTGTCTAAAACTTTTGAAGGTCTTTTTGCTGAATATTACTAATTTTTGAATAATAGAGTGTCTGAGAACCCTGACTGATATTTAGGTGTACTTTGCCCGGCAAAAACCTAATTCCGATATGGCACGCCCACAAAATTCCATTTACCGAAAACGTATAAACGTCTAATAGGTTCAATGCATGCACCTCCTAAAACGCTAAAGCTACAAACTATAGCTGCCTTTTACCGACTTCAGTCAATTTCCGGGTAACTTTATACTCGATATATCGGCGAATATGCTCGTTATCTTAATAACATTAAGGGAGCGAGTTTTTTTTTTTATAACGGTGCACTTTTGTGCTTAGAAGGAATAATATCGGGAGAAAACTTGCCGTAGACCTCATATAACTAAGAAGCCTTATGTACCTGAAAGTACCTTCCTGGCTTTAATCGTTGCAAGTTGCAAGAGTGTGAAATGTCCCGATTTTTGACCTTTTGTACTTGCTATAGTTAAATTTAAAAAATTTTGGCCTTATGCCTACGTAGGTGTTATGGTAACCAAACCAAGCAATAGTTCTATGCCATTCAATTCAACTGATTTTCCAAGAACTTCTTTATTCGAGCTAATTTTAGCAACACAAGCTCGCATTGCAGCTATTATTACCATACATGTGCATGTATATTTGGTACTTGAATACCAACATGTATACTTTCTCGTTTATTTTAAATCAATGTACGTGATTGCACGCAATTGTTGTACACTGCGTATGAGTGTCTAATTATGCACAACTGCACGTTGCTAGTCTGGCCTAGACAAAAAGAAAAACATGAGTAAAGTGACATAAAAAAGGACGAGTTGACAGTCTATTTGTGTAGAAGCCCAAAAAGAAAATAATGTGACGAGCAACTGGTATTTCTTCGCTAGGTTTGACGTCAAAAGCAAAATTCTTTCACTGTTCCGAAGAATGAAATGAAACTGGCAAATGTGTACATTGTTAATGCAATTTTGCATTTTTGAGGCGGTTATAATACGGTGTTACGTCTCTTGCAACAGGATGACCAATTTTAATCGTATCAAAACGTTTCGTAAGTGGTCGGAAGCATTTATAGCAAAAGCAAGGGTAATGTGTGGAAATGAAAGAAACATGGTTATCGGCACGATGGACGTAAGAATCACATATGCCTTCGTATGTAAAAATATATGGGTATGTATTGGCATATTAGGTAAGCACTTAAATGAAGAAAACAACTTTTTTTCCTAAGCCTAGATAGCGCTAATATGACAGTCGAGATTATCACGTATAAATTTTTTTTTCTGACTAAAAATGGTTAAGAGGTTAAGATGCTTCACACACGAGTTTACTTAAGTGCTTTTCGTGATATGCATAATAAGAAATACTACTTAAATATTAAAATTTTCGTCGCCAGTACGATCGTCAAAATATCCCTTACATATTTTTCTTCTGAAAGAAAACATTATTCATTTTTACGCTTCATAGAAAAACTTGACTTTTTAGAGCTTTATCGTCCTTAATGAAAATTTGTATCTTATGTATATTCTGGACCATACTGTTTTCCATTGCAGGTAGTAGACGAAAAAAAGTTCAGTTCTTGATTCCCGGACGATAGAGCTGAACTAAAATATATATCTTAAATTTCTGAATATAGAAAAATTTATGAACATCTAGTAATTATACTGACAAAAGATTGCTTACTATTTTGTTGAGTGTGTGTAGTACATATCACCCTAATGACTTTATGTATTGGCGCACACACTGTACAGAGTGCATTGGAAGAGATTTTCATATGTTTCATAACTTAGTACACTGTAGTGACTTTCTAAGAACCTTGAATGTATTTTTTTGGTTACCGTAGGAACTCCTACGTTAATACAATATGTATGCAGCTAAATTCGTATGAAAAAGTTGATTCAGTGCACACTTGAAACCCGATAAAAGTAAATGATGAAAAAAAGTAGACTTGTAATGTCAATTTTCGAGGAAAGGGTTCATTTAACTCATTAGGTACGGCCATACAGCCTCTATTTCAATCAATAAGGGATATCTTATAACACTCAATACATAAACATTAGCGTCTTAGTTTTACTATTACAACCGTGGCTTCAACTGCTAACCCTTTGTAAAGGATTTATGAATAAACATACGTGTTGGTCAAGTTTTAAAAGCGCTTATTCGGTTCTAATATTGGACAAAAAAACACGAATTTAAACAATCTTTAAAGTGATCGCTTCAATTTGTTGCCAGGAAAATGCTAACACAATGCTATGACTAGAACTCATTAGACCAAAATATTCTCTAGTGATTGCAGCATGGATATCAGTGTTTGCAGAAAGTTGAGCTACAATCAAATTATTTCGCATTGGGTAGCCACAGAAATCTCACAAGCGAACATATTTATTTATTTATGTTAATCAGCTCATAAACAATATCAAGTCATATGTCGTAAAATTTCCTTATTACCTCAGGGAGTAAGATTAATATACAAAATATAACTCCACAAAAAATATCTCAAGCGAAATCTTTATTACTGGTTATAAAAAGTGTTATATGTGTGGCAGGTATCCGTTTTAGTTATAAACTGAATAAAATTAAGATGCTTATCAATATTCTGTTTATTTTATTATGTGTAGAATCTATATTTTGTATTTGCTTGCTTAACTCTTAATAAATAAATGCTAATAAGTCAAACATTATAAGAATTTTACGCAATTTGTTTGGGACGCAAACAATATTTGTAACTTGATTTAATTGTGTTAGCCTTTTTCCTGCATTCAGGACTTCTGTAAAGCTCAATTATTGTTTGTAGAAGTACTAAAGCCGCAATAATGCGCCTCTTAAGCCACAGGTACATAAGTAAATATGTGAAAAGAGCATTTTCATTCATCAAAATCAGCTACACAAGCTATCTCAAACCTTCCTTTTATTATTACGTATTTAAAACGATATAAAGAATTTAATTAAAATAATAATTTTAAATATAAAATCCCAATTTAGATAAGAAGTATTTGAAGTAATGTTACCCATAGACAATTATTTGCTAGTAATTTTCTGAATAATTCTTGAAAATAATAAGCAATAAAAATTTAGGAAAACACGCACCTTCCACATATGTACCGGGTTTATGAATAGGGATGGTATGATTTCTAAGCGTCGCTTCGACCATTTTTTATATAATATGTCATGAACTGTAATTTTTTTAACTATATTCAGTAATGTTTACCATTTCATAATGGAAATATATTTCAAAATGATCAAATTTTATTATATTTGGATAAATATCGTTCTCCAAATGCAACTTTTCGTACGTCTTTGCCATTTTATGGCCGAAATAATGGTTCACTTTGCTCGCTGTTCGCCGAATTGGTAAAAACTTCCTGCGTTGACTTTCTCTACATAATATTACATAATCAAGAAATTGTGCCTCAAAGATGTTTTTATTGAACAGCCTTCTACTACTTTTTGTAGTGTTATTTGAAATCATTGGTCTATAGCAATAAACCGACAAACCAAACTGTCATAGACATACGACTTGATTTAATACAAAAAGTACACGAAGATTAAGTTCATAGATTCATGCAAGAGAAGTCGTTGAGGCTATTTGAATGGTGTTATATTCACAACTCAATTGTAACGATTGTACTTCACATTAAATAATTTTTTTTTTCAAAAAGAGTGATGCTGTTTAGAACACCCAGTATGTATTTCTAATTGTGCTATGTATGTCTAAATGGCAAGATGCAAACGTATCCTTGGACCGTGTTTTTGTAAATGTAATTGCCATAACTTTAGAGCCAGCTGTTGTTGGGGTTGTTGTTAAAAATTTTTAGCAAAATTCCATGATTCTCGGTTTCTGGAATTCAAATCAACTGTTTTTTGCAGGTTTCTTAAGAACGTCTTGTAATTTTTTCTCCGTAGGGAAACTTAAATTGTAATATGCGTATATGTAAATATATAAATAAACACACACCAGCGATAATGTAGTGTTGATAAGAATGGCTGGTTTCGCACATTGCCAACTACCATTATTTTATTTTACTTTCGTATTCTTTGAAATACGCTGAACGATACGATATGTAAAATCGCACTTTAATCGCGCTCTTCAAAGGAAGTCCTAGCCATAAAAATATTTATTCCTCATTGTGGACATAAAACTGAAAGTTTTGTTATTCGCTTGTCACTCCTAACATATCTAAGATATAATAATATTGTATACATATATATACGTTCTACTTGTATATGAAAGTAAATACGCCGGAGACCAGAGATACTGTATATGTATTAAATAGGTACTTAAGTACTTATCAAAGTATATGCGGCGCTTGCCATGCTGCCGATACACACCGTCTTCCAAAAGCAACAAGACTGCAGTATAGCCATTTTTGTGTGGTTTCTTGTGTTCGTTACCTTTTATTCTGCATACACACAACTTAAATCAACTTGTCAGAAAGTAGACGTCTTCTTTATGGCACACAAATGAATGTAATCAATGTGGACAGATCAATCACTTAAGAGTTCATATTTTAAAGAGAATACATTAAACATGAAGACAATTCACAGTAGGAGTTTTAAGATTAAAAAAAAAATTTAATTCGAATTCAGTATGTTCGTTCATCCGTACTTAACATACAAACACATTTTTAAAATTTGTGACATAATAAACGTCTAAAATGTTGAATGTGTCAAACTGACTTGTACATTGGGATTTATCATTTCTTACTATACTGTACATAAACTGATAACATCACGTACATCCTTCATACAGTAATTAAGTTTGAAACTTTTAAACGTACGATAACGTCCTCAAGAAATGAAATTTTGATCATCTGTTGTATACTTTTTCACAAATTGCTAAGTGTGCGCGACACCGCAGTTCTTGAAAAGAACCATCTCCCTCTCAAAGCAACTGGAGCGATATGAATCACATTTATATGATTTGGTAGAGGTTACAATCGGCTCAAGGAGCTGCTCATTTGTTGGAACTTCTGATATTGGACACTATATGCTATAGCTGCCATACAAACTGATCAATTAAAATGCAGTACTTGTATGGAAAATATTTTTATTTGACAAGATATTTTCAATAAATTATGTATTGTTAATTGTCCAAGGCAAGTCTAATATACAACCTCGGAATATATTGTTCAGATCGGGCTGCTATAGCATATAGCGGTCATAAAAACTGGCCGATCAAGATCAAGATAAAAAACTATATACATATATACCGTATGTGAAATTAATGAAATTAATGAAATTGAAAGAGCGTGTTGTTGTTCTAAACCCTATATAACTAACAACTCCTATGCAGCTGAAGGAATTTTCTTGGCTTTAATAATAGGATCATGTAAGAGTATGCAATTTTCGGTTACACCCGATCTTAGTACTTGCTTACTTATTAATTTTTGATTTTATTTCTTCACATCGTATACATGGGTCTTAGACAGGATTTGAAAAAAAATTTATTTGTATGTTAATATGTAAACAAATACGAGCTGAAAATGAATGTCTTCCATCTAATCACCCACAGACATAACTACATATGTATATCACAAACTGTCTGATTTAATTCTTTTATCAAAACTATACCCTAACAATGTCAGCGACAGAAAGTATATGCTACGGCTTCTGAACCGATTTGCCAATATTAATACAAATAAATTCAAGCTATCTAAAACCTATGAATATTGGAACGCTTTTCTCAAAGACTGCCTACTTTAATGATTTTTCATTAAATACCTCCTACATTGGAAAGGATATTTCAACAAATTATTATAATAGCTGAAAGCTCTGTTTAAAAAGTGGTCTACGAGTATATCTTGGCCTCCACATACCGAATGAAATCATTTTCTTCTGTCCAATTGACAAATATGCTTTTCTTATTTTGATCATTTGGAGATGAATACCCATCTCACTTAATTTAATAAGCCATAGATTTTCTTCAGGGTAACATAACGTTTTTTAGTACAAAATTTTGCGAGAGCATAAACAGAGATAATTTAATAGTTTCAGTTTCAAACGAAGAATGGCCGGAGGAAGAGAGAAAACTAATTAATTATTAAACCAATTACGCTCTGTGTACGTTGCTTAATCTAACAAAGCTTGCCAGACAACAAATACCCGCTTATTAACTTTTGGAGTAAGCGTACGTCCTTCGCTTAGCTTACTTTTTGTTAACAACGAATAATTACACACACAAATATTACAGTTTCAGTATGTTACTAAATTGTAACTTAAATATTTTGAACGAAATTTATATTTCTATATATTTTCCGCACAGTTACAACTTTCCAAAGTTCCAAAATGACACTGCAGGGATCATTGGCCATTTATTCTTCATTTCTTTTAGTACACACTCTTGTTGTTGTTGCTGCCACAATTTATATGTCAACATAATTTTGGAAGCCTTATGTTTTAACATATTAACTTGCAGCGCCCGGCACAGACACACTGCTTTTTTAGTTAACTGTTGCCGCGTGTCACTTTCAACAAGAACTAAAGAAACAAGTGAAAAACACTTACATACACAGCCGTCAACGGCATATTTTCATAAAAGAATAACAACACTAATAGACGTCATAGTCGCAAAAATTCAATAAATCACTCAAGCAAATTCCGTTCAACACAGACCCGCTACTTTCGTCTTCTCTTGCGAAAAGAAATTTGAAAAAAACTATACGACAATATTGTAGATCTTTACGTAAACTTTTTCTACCGAGTCTATGCACTTAAAGTCCTAACAGTTGCTGTATAGAACAAATATCATTCTGGTGGAAAGAAACTAAAGAAAGTTTCTCGTAAAATGATGGCGACATAAAATATTGACATTTCAGTAATTTTTTGATTAGTTGAAGTCAAGTCAACAACCTTTTTTTGTATTAAGTCAAGTCACAAATCTGAAGTCAATGACCCCTTTGTATACATTTAAGCCATGTCATCAACTAAGTTCAATGACTTGTTTTTTATCTTTCAAGTCAACAACCCGACCTAAATTTTATCAAAAATTTAAATAAATCATATCAGCAGAGCTGGAAATTTTTGTAACAAACGCTTTGAAAACGCAAAACGCTTGCTTGAAAAAATGCCTTTAAAGTTTGAAGTTGGGTTGCCACTTCATTAAACTGGTATAACTTTTAAAAGAAATATTAAAATGTATAAAAACTGTCGTAATATCATGAATATGGGATCTGCTCATTTTACGGATAAATTTGTGATTTCAGATATGCCTCTTAAACTAAATAGCTGAGCAATTAATTTAAACAATTATAGTCAAATCTATTGATTTCCTTTGATTGTGCTACCTATGTCTGTTAATACTCCATTCAACTAACTATATTTAATATTCTCTGTTTTGCGTTAAAACTAAGAATTTGGCAAGAAACGTTGGCCACCCCTATAAAAAGGTAGATATGAATAATCACCACGGCAAGTTAAGTTGACTTAGCCATGTCCGACTGTCTTTTTATCTGTATATCCATCAGTTTTTTAGACATCGTTCTCAAATTGTGCTCATTTTCTACCCGAAAATGCTCGTTTGTTGTCGTTGGCGTTACATTTCTATTAAAAAGGAGTTAAACCTGAGCAAAAGAATACCAACAGGATATTTTAGAAGGTATGGTAAGGCAGTTAAGAAATACGCTTTTTAATGGAGAGCATTGTATCTTCAAGATAGATTCTCCTCCAATACACAAGGCAAAAAACATAGATCAAATAGATATTCCATGTTTCATAGCTGATTCTCCAATCGACGACGATGGAGAAGTCCGACCATGAAGAAGTCCGAATAGCAATTACCCGTCTGAAAAACAACAAAGCAGCGGAAACCGATGGATTTCCGGCCGAGCTATTCAAACACGGGCTCGAAAAACTGATAAGGAGCATGAATCAGCTTCTTTGTAAAATATAGTGTGCTCTTAGACAAATCAACACCGACCAGATGGCAAATCAACAACCGACCAGATATTCACCGTGCGCCAAATCTTTGAAAAAACCGTGAAAAGAGAATCGAGCAGGTACAATCTTTTATAAGAGTGTACAGCTGCTGGCGTATGCCGATGATATTGATATCATCGGCCACAACACCCGCGCCGTTAGTTCTGCTTTCTCCAGACTGGACAAGGAAGCAACGCCAATGGGTCTGGCAGTGAACGACAAGACGAAATATCTCTTGTCATCAAACCAACAGACATCGCACTTGCGACTTGGCACTCACGTCAGTGTTAATAGTCATAACTTTGAAGTTGCAGATAGTTTGGTACATTTGGGAACCAGTGTAAACATCACCAACAATGTCAGCCTGAAAATCCATCGCAGGATAACTCTTGCCAGCAGATGCTAGTTCGGACAGTAGGCAATTGAGGAGTAAAGTCCTCTCTCGACTAACAAAGACTAAATTCTATAAGTCACTCATAATTCCCGTCCTGCTATATGGTGCAGACCAGAGAACGGCATCGGCTGAATGAAAAACATTCGTACGCGCTCAACAGCCGAATAATCACACTGTTCGGATCAGCCGATCAAACTTGCATGCGCTCACATTTTCGTTGTTGATTTTAAATTCACTCGGGTGTGTGCGATTTTTTGTTTCACTCCGAGTTTGTTCGGCTCGTGTTCAATATAATGATTTCGGACGCTTGCTCATTCGGTTCAACAATCATTGTTTTGAACAAGAACAACACTCAACTCGCAAAAATCAACTCGTATGATTTTACTCATGCGCGCAGCAAGCGGCACTTTTTCTGCACAGATGAAATGTGAGAAGAACGAAAACCAAAACAAGCTACAACAACAAGCTGCAGTTCGTGGAACGCATGGGGCTTGCATAGAAATTGTTACTGTACATGCAGTCGTAACGCTCACATCGTGTCGTCTTGTCACTAATAGTTTACTCATAATCAATCAACTCAAATTGAACCGAATGATGCTTTCGTCAACACATGCTCATTTTATTGAACGCGGACTTTTGTTCAGTGAGTTGAATTGAGTGAGAAATTTTGAACCGAAGACTCAAGATCCTCGGAATGATGTGTATGGCAAACTTAGTTGATTTTTACTCATCACTCTGTTTTTTTCAGTGAGTTGGATTGAATGAAAAAGTTTGCGTATGAGTAAATCAAGAAAATAGTAATTTTTGCAGTTCTCTGGTGCAGACGCTTGGACGATGTTAATAACAGATGAGTCAACGTTGCGAGTTTTCGAGAGAAAAGTTTTGCGAAAGATTTATGGTCCTTCAGGCGTTAGCCACGGCGAATATCGAGATATACGACGACATTGACATAGTTCAGCGAATTAAAAGACAGCCACAACACTGGGTCATGTTGTCGAATGGACGAAAACACTCCAGCTCTGGAAGTATTCGACGCAGTAACCGCCGCGGAACATTAATCTTAACTAAGCTAATTTTGTTAAAAAATATTTTAATATAGTTTAGATCTTCTTTTTCCCGTCTCATCGAACCCCTTCATTGTCACTACATTCCTTTCAAGAGAGCATTCGCTTGAGGTCTGTAAGCAAATGATTGTTTCTCAGGTTTCATCATTCCATATGACAAAGTAGACTCGTAAGTAATTTAGATCCCAAATCATGCAGTTTAGATTTTATTTATTTTGGGTACCGTGCATTGTCTCGATTGTCACTTGTGGAGAGCCAATGTTTCGTTTAAGTTCAACATTTATGTTCGTCAGATCAACAAATCGGATTTAGTTATTATTTCGAGCGAGCACAGATATTTAGCTTTCTGGGTGGCAAGGCACACGTGTCATTCCAGCAACCGCAATTTTGCACATTGAATAGTTCAAATTAAATTGGATTCAATGAATTTCAATGGAAATCTGCCATATAACCGCCACTAGTTTTCAATTTTATCCTCGAAACCATTTTTGCATTGCCAATATTATGTGACGCATATTAATTACTTGTAATTGTTGCTCAAGTATGTGTGTCTGCAAATAAAAGTTAAACTAATACAAACAAGTTTAATTTTGCACACAAATTGTGTGTGTTTGTATGGCTGAATAATTTTCTGAATTTAGCGAATTTCTGCGTCATTTATATTTATGTACCTGTGTTAAATTAACTTGTTGGAAAACAAAGCTCCCGCAAAATATAGACTGTGATTGTTATTGCTTACCCAAATAAATAAACTTTGTTATTTGCTAATTTCCATACTAACTAATAGAAATTTTAATGTGAAATTTATAACTAAAGTAAATTAGTAGTTTTGGTAATCTCTGTTGAAACTAATTTAAATACAGCTGAAATTAAGATTGTGTTGCTCAGATTTTGTTTATTTTACTAATAAGAGTTTGTATTTGTTGTTAATTAATTAATTTATTATAAGCAAGTGTGAGATCTAATCAACCACTGTTGGTTGTTTATAACATAGGTTTTCAGTTTTCGATATAATATTATATTAAAGGGAGAAAAAGAAGAAGGGCATGATTATCGATTTTAGTATATCTTAGAACCAGTTGAAATTTTAGGTTTTTATAATATAAAAAAATATAAAAATATCCTTATCTTGATTTAGATTGATCACTTTTTAAACCATTTTGAGTGGCCAGATCTAAAAGATTTGCTCAAAGAGTGTTGCTTTGGACAATAAACCGTTCCAAATTTCATGAAGATCTCTAGACAAATAAAAATGTTTTCCATAAAATAACTTGAATTTGATTTGCATAGCAACTATATGCTATATGCCAGAGTGTAAAATTTCAGATCGATAGCTCAAAAATTCAAGGACTAGTTCGTCGATATCGATGTCGATGACTATATTGAATTGAGGCTATGAAAAGTTTGAAATCACTGAAATAATTGACAGGAACTAAAATGATTTATAAAATCGAAAAAAATTTGGGTTTAACGTTACCAACTCCTCCATCTTCCGATAGTCAAATATAGATGAACTGACCCGTTTGATAAAAAAAGGTTACGCAAACAAGAATCTTAATTCTAACTAAAAGGTTCGAAAAGCAATATTACAGCTAAAAATTGGGCAAAGCGTTACAACCCATTTCTTCTCATGGTAAAAAAATTACTTTTTTCTGCGAATTTATTTCTTAAGTATGGATTAAATAATTTTATTCTGACCTTCTGCACTTTATTGACACACTTTTCATTTCATTATAATATTTTCACCCATTTTTTTAGTAACATTTTTAGTTTATAAATTTCAAAACTGCTTAACCGTTTCATTTAAAACTTTTTCCACATTTTTGACATACAAAATACCTGCCCACATCGTTTAGTAATTTTTTTATATTAAGGGGCTATACCACTGTGACACTTAAGAAAAAAGACGATTTTCTTTGTCTTTGCTTTTTCGATGGTTTATATTTCCAAAAATATTCTGTGACATCGGCAAGGTCTTCTTGAGTATCTTGAATCATTTTTGAATGACAGTTGCAAACACATACAAGTGAACGCGTTTTTCTCGAAACGTAATTTTTCAAAATTGCTGGCATCATAATTCAACGAGGAATTCACCAATCGACTTCAAATTAAAACTAAACATTCTTAGATATATTTACTATACAATGATTTACAGACTTTTTGATTGGTTAAAATTTGTCAATTTACCCTATATTCTCCAAAGTGTGCTCAATATTGTACAAAAGGTTCAAATAAAATTATTTAATCCATATTCAAGAAATAAAATCCCAAAACAAGTATTTTTTTATCTTAAAACCCTTTACCCTCCTTAAATGACAGGATAAAAAGACAGAAAAGGCAAGATAAGATCAACTCGTTTAACTTTGCATTTTTGATACTGAATATGTGATGTCGGGTATATTTCACCCACGTCGGGGCCTAATAATATCAGGATTTTTGAACATCCGGCTGACTTTACTCCATGTGATTGTATTTGAGGTACCTAAATAAAACCAGGGAACATTTTTTATTACCTGGCATGTTAGTAGTACATATGGGATATTGCAAAAATGGATAAAATCCGGTCGATACACAAAAAAAAATAAATTTGTCAGTACCTGAAGAAATTTCCCGATATATGATCTTTGTAAGTTGCGAGAGTATATAAGGTTTGATTTCACATGAACTTAGCCTTTCGCAAATGGGTTACTTAAAATTAAACCAAAAAAAATTGTAAAATTTTTCTCAGCGATATTTCAACCTTCTTTATATTTTACAAAACCAAGATTATTACATTTTGCTCTTATTGACATTTTGTTTTATTTTTATATAGCTGGCAAGTAACCTCAAACACAAAATAAATATTTTAAAATACCAATTTGTAAATTTTTATCTCTATCAATAAATAAAAATAACAAAAATATTAAGAGCTAGCTCAGAGACCCCTCCCCATCAAATACCAAATATTATAATATGTATAAGTATGTAAATTTTTCAAAAAAATTTCCCAAAACTATCTTATACTACGAAAGGGCATATGTGATCCCAAACAAAATCCAATAAATCGCCCAGCATATTAAATGTTTTAATATAATTTATACTCTCCTGATTAGTCCGAGTGGGATTAAAGTACAAACAAATCGAATTTTCATACTTCAAACCCATTCTAAATTGACCTTTGGAACCTTGAAAGGCGAGTGAAATTAATTGCCCAGTAGTACACATGCAAGCACACACTTATTTTAGCGCTTTCTCACTCAACACCTGCTGCTTTTGTTTGATCAACATTCACACGCCCTGGTGGTCAACCACAAACCTGCCGTGGCTTTTGTGGCTGTGGTAGATAACTAGTTTGGCGAATCGGGCTGGCACAAAAAGGCCACGGTTTATTTATGTATGTTAAACAAAATACGTTCAATAAATTATGAATATGCTCTTTCACACATAAAATTTTAAGCAGATTTTAGGCGAAAATGTTCAGTGAACAGAGTTGAACGTGCAACGTAGCGTATACGCGACACAATAGACGAAGGGCATTTTATGGTTGAATTTAAGTGAGCATTCAGATTTGAATGCGCAGCTACGTTTGTATGTATGAACAAATATATATATTTTGCGGTTTGCGTAAAAGTGGATTCGAAAATACCTAAACAATCTGTTCCATAAACAATTCAAAGGAAATTTTAGGCCACTGAACGGTTATGTTGCCAGTGAAATTTAATTCATGTGCAGTTCGCCGAAATGCTGAGAATACTGATTACGAATGTTGTTGTTGCTTTTGTTGTAACAAAGTTCGAAGATTATGCCAACTTTTCTTTTCTCCACTGAATCAAGAGTAATCTGAAATTGCATTTGTTTGCTTGACCTTCAGCAGCTTAGATCTTTTCAATGCAAAAAATGGCAAAACAACTTTTTACACATAAGTTCCAATCACCCAAAAGCACACAACATATTATTCTTAAAACGGAAAGATTTAAGAGAAATACGAAGAAATACTAACAAAAGTTAAGGCCTGGCCAACATATAGGACACATCCATCAATTAGAGTAAAAAATTGTTTAGCGGCATGGACCTTTCATTTTATGTAAAAGATTTACGAATTAGGCAATACTTCGCTACTAGAATGGCTTCTGAAGACTTTCCACGTTTTCTACGTAACCGACATTATCTTTGCAACAATCCGACTAATGTTGTTATCAGTTTATAGAAGCAACTGTTATAAGAGCAAGATCCCTTATATACGAGTACATAAGTCTATATTAACCACGAACATATTTAACCTAGAGCCAGCCTTCACTAAATATGCAAGTCAACCTTTCACCGTGTTTACATTAACTGAGTGTATTGAACTGTTATGATGTGTCAAACTGCATTAGCTTAATGCGTTTTTAAGTAACGTTAGCGGAAACATGGCTGAACACTTACCAAAGGTGTGGTTACAATCCAATGAAAAATAATGCGAAAAAATTTCATGTAGGTATGTAAGTACACATGCAAACAGCAGCTATTAAATTTCGAAGTGAACTACAGCTTACTTTAGGGCTTGTGTTGCTAAGGCATAAGCTTCAATAAATATGCTGTAAATATACACAATATGCGAGTAAATTGCAAGGTCTAAAATGTATTGCCTGAAAGCATATTTGTTTACAAACTTTATTGCTCAGTAGGCGAAAAAAATTTAAATAAATCTTTACACACTACTGTGATATATCAAATATTCAATGTATTCCTAATTTTTTTTTTTTCATATAGCCCAATAATCTGTTATAAGTAAACTCTTGCTATCACTTAAGTGCTCTCGTAGTCAAGCACAGACCATTAAAAATTCCCAGAAATATTGAAATGCCATGCCCTTTGAAAATTGTAAGAGGACAAAGCGTAAACTATAGATATGTTTGTACTCTTATATAAAGGTCAACCAGTTTAATGCGGGTAGAATTCCTCAAAATTCGACACGATATTTATGCATGTTTACATATACTATACGTAAAGTGTTTAGATTTTTGAGCTATTCAAACTTCTTCATGGTCGGGCAGTGGAACGCCTGCTCCATCGGCATCGATTAGGGATGCGGGTTCATCATCTCCTGGTGTCATGCTTGCACTACCATTCAGCAGGCTGGAAAGTGTTTTATCCATAATTTAAGTATGCTCTGGGCATCGGTGACTAGATCATCTTTGGGGGTTCTACAAGAGTATGCTCCGGTTTTGAAACCTAACTTCGGAAATAATTGTCATAAATTGCTCTGAAAAAGAAGTTACAACAGTTTGCACTAGCTTTGACTATGATTGTCATTAAATTTGACCTAATAAAAGTCACAATTTAAGAAACTTAAACGTAGTACTGATTTTGGTACGATTAGTACTCTACAGTCCTACATTAATATATAACGCGTGTTTTTTAGACATGTAGTTTTTCAAAGAGGCAATATTCTGAAGCAGAGTATTGAAAAATAACCGAACGAGTCTATTCGCTATAGAGAGCAGCAGTTGGAGTCAGGTCCGTCCATATTATGAAAGATCTTGAGGAACCGAACCGCCGTTAAACGCTTCGATTATTTGGTGAATGTCTCTTAACCGAGATGAACACCGATTCATTTACAAGAAAATTTTGTTCAGCGCGAAAGCTCTCTTTTGGTTGAATGGGTACTTTAATAAACAAAAATGTCGTATTTGGAATGATGATAATACACTAACAATTGTTGAGACGCCGTTACATCCTTAAAAAGTTTCTGCTTGATGTGTGATGCCGCTGCAGAGTCTTTATTAATTATTTGTTCATGCCTAAAATGGATAATGTTGATGAGAGCCAGCTTTGGCTCCATACTATGATTTAAATGAGTTAAGCATCCACCCACTCTACCCGGAAAAACTGGCACACATTAATAAAGCACTGCTCAATACACCATATCTGATGACACCATACTAATACATTTCCACTCAACACAACTCACCACACTTCTACATCAATCAACCCACTCAACAAAAAGGATGGGCAAAAAGCAAAGCGGACACAATTCGTCACACACTCATCGCTCCTTTATATGTTCGACCCTTCGTTAACTCAGCGGTCCTGAACGCAACTTACATCCATCCCGCTCCGTACATCTACACACCTTCGTCGTCCAAGTATAAATTAATATTTTTTATAAGAATTTAATAAACATATTAAATGATTGTATGTAGATCTTAAATGAAGCCATGTGTAGAAGTTCACGAAAGTGAGGAAAGTTCTCTGAGCGCCATTCACTTGGGTGTGGCCAGAAAAGATTCCTTTACATATGGCTCAAGCGGCTGACGACTTCCGATCTTAGACCAAGTGTCCTCTGGGTAGCCAAAGAACATCCGTTTGAAGGCGAGCTAAAGTGAGAAAACGAAACATCCTGGGATGAAAGACCCCCTTTTGATGACAACCATGGCAAATGTATTAATGATTACGATTTGAAGGCATCCACCTGGAATATCCGGTCCCTTAATTGGGAAGGTGCCGCTGCCCAGTGGGTAGATGTCCTCGTGAAAATAAAGGCTGACATCACCGCCGTCCAAGAAATGCGATGGACAGAACAAGGACAGAGACGAGTAGGTCCTTGTGACATTTACTACAGTGGCCATATATAGGAGCGCAAGTTTGGTATTGGATTCGTGGTGGGAGAGAGACTCCGTCGCTGAGTACTATCATTCACTCCGGAGAATGAACGTCTAGCGCACTCGTCGACCACAACACATGCGGGATGGGGTAGATACCGAGAGTTGAAGGGAGAAGCGAGACGCATTTGTAGACAGAAAAAGAAAGAGGCCGAAATGCGTGAGTACGAACAGCTTGATAAGCTGGCCGAAAGGGTAATGCTCGAAAATTCTACGAAAAGATGCGGCGACTTACAGAAGGTTTCAAGACCGGAGCAACTCTTGTACAACCCCCAAAGGTGATCTAGTCGCCGATGCCCAGAGCATACTGAATTATGGAGGGAACACTTATCCAACCTGCTGAGCGGCAGTGAACGCACAACGCTAGGAGAAGCGAACCCGATTCCCCAATCGATGACGATGGAGCAGGACGTTCCATTGCCCGACCATGAAGAAGTTCGAATAGCAATTAACCGCCTGAAGAACAACAAAGCGGCGGGGGCCGATGGATTACCGGTTGAGCTATTCAAACACGGCGGCGAAGAACTGATAGGAGCATGCATCAGCTTCTTTGCAAAATATGGTCGAAAGAATGCCCAACGATTGGAATTTAAGTGTGCTATGCCCAATCCACAACAAGGGAGACCCCACAATCTGCGCCAACTACCGTGGAATAAGCCTCCTTAACATAGCCTATAAGGTTCTATCGAGCGTATTGTGTGAAAGGTTAAAGCCCACCATCAACAAACTGATTGGACATTATCAGTGTGGCTTCAGACCTGGAAAAACAACAACCGACCAGATATTCACCATGCGCCAAATCTTGGAAAAGACCCGTAAAAGGAGAATCCACCTATTCGTCGATTTCGAAGCTGCTTTCGACAGCACGAAAAGGAGCTGCCTTTATGCCGCTTTGTCTGAATTTGATATCCCGAAAAAACTGATACGGCTGTGTAAACTAACGTTGAGCAACACTAAATCCTGCGTCGGGATCGTGAAGGACCTCTAAGAGCCTCTTCGATACCAAACGAGATTTTAGAAAAGGCGACTCTCTATCGTGCGTCTTCTGTCATCTACTGCTGAAGAAAATAATTCGAGCTGCAGATCTAAATAGAGAAGTTATAATCTTCTATAAAAGTGTGCAGCCGCTGGCGTATGCTGATGATATTGATATCATTGGCCTCAACACCCCGCGCCGTTAGTTCTGCTTTCTCCAGACTGAACAAGGAAGCAACGCAAATGGGTCTGGCAGGAAACGAGGGTAAGACGAAATATCTCATTTCATCAAACAAACTGTCCGTCGAACTCGCAACTTGGCTGCCACGTCACTGTTGACAGTCATATCTCTGAAGTTGTAGATAGTTTCGTCTATTTAGGAACCAGCATTAACACCACCAACAATGTCAGCCTGGAAATCCAACGCAGGATCACTCTTGCCAATAGGTGCTACTTCCGATTGAGTAGGCAATTGAAAGGTAAAGTCCTCTCTCGACGAACAAAAAGCAAAACTCTATAAGACGCTCGTAATTCCCGTCCTGCTATATGGTGCAGAGGCTTGGACGATGACAAACAACTGATGAGTCGCCGTTGCGAGTTTTCGAGAGAAAAGTTCTGCGAAAGATTTATGGTCCTTTGCGCGTTGGCCACGGCGAATATCGCATTCGATGGAACGATGAGCTGTACGAGATATACGACGACATTGACATAGTTCAGCGAATTAAAAGACAGCGGCTACGCTGGCTAGGTCATGTTATCCGGATGGATTGAAAACACTCCAGCTCTGAAAGTATTCGACGCAGTACCCGCCGCGGGAAGCAGAGGAAGAGGAAGACCTCCACTCCGTTGGAAGGACCAAGTGGAGAAGGACCTGGCTTCGCTTGGAATATCCAATTGGCGCCACGTAGCGAAGAGAAGAAACGACTGGCGCGCTGTTGTTGACTCGGCTATAATCGCGTAAGCGGTGTTCACGCCAGTAAAGAAGAAGAAGAAGATCTTGAAAACGTGGGCATTTTTATTAAATAATCGTTGAAGTGGTTTGTACTTCTGTTTGCAAATTTAAGCAGCAATTTAATCAAACATAAAAAAATTTAAAATTACAATTTGACAAAACTAGTTTGAATATGAGTTCTGTGAATATTTCAGAACGCTTACAAGCATACTTCTTTTCATAATACGTGGTACCCCTGGTCAACATATGAGTTCTTACCAAAAATTTATTATGTAAACTATGTAGACTGATTGTTATTTATTCTATCAAAGGGAAATTAATTATATTCCAATTTTCAATGTTAATTCCAGATATACATATATTTTAAACTGTCTATTTGGTATCATAACATTAAAAACAAATACGTATAAATATATATGATATGTGCGCCTGATTCAATTATATCTGCTCAAAACCTTTGTCAATGTTTGCTTTCATTTAACTGACATAAATGGTAGCTATGTGAAGTTTTGTTTGGGCTTATCCGATACGGGGATTATTATATACTTACATGTACAAATACAATATTAAGGTGTCCGTTATTTACCGAAATGGTTTTATATATTGCAAACGTCCTCTAAAGTTTCAGTTTTTTGCTCCAAAAAAAATGTTACAGCGTTATTTTCATTAAATACACTGTTAGTTCAGGTATAAAGTCACCCGGAAGTTCGCAAATCTTTAAACTAGGTATAGGGGGCTAAAAGAAGTTCTTACCCAATTCAACCCAATTGGAATTATATTATATGCATATTATTATCATGAAATAATTCTTCTTTTGCTGGATTATAAGCAGTTCTTTAGGTACTTCAGTGGATATTTCTTCATTGTTGCTATTAAGAATGCAATGTCTTTAATTTTTTAGTGGTGCAGTTACATAAAATGAAAATATCAACTAAAGATGATGGTAAATATAGAAAAATTTTCATGCCAGCGTCACATATCGGTTGCATTTTTACTCCGGAGTTTTTAATATTTATGATGAATTTGTGATATCAAAAAAGGAGGCAAAAGATCCATAAGGCACAGAAATTATTGTTACTTTTTTTCTTAAAGCACGAAAACTTTATGGTTGACAAGTTATCGCTACGTCTTTCATCACAATTCGGATTACAGCCGGTATATTACCTTGGTGCCTTCTCAAAAGGTTTGTCCTTAGCATCTGTTAAGTTACATGCAAGTGGTATTTTTACCAAAACTGTTACATTTCTGGTACACATAAGTTGAATCAAATTCAAAAATAATGCATAAAATACATTCGTATATATGAAATTTTTAATGGACTACCTCCTTAAAGTTGGGTACGCCACTGCGTATGCGCACTTTTGCATAAACACTACATGTGGAGAAGTTTATTTGCTTGTCATGATTTTACGAATATATCATTTTTCATTACCTATAAGTACAAACATAAGCGTATTATGTACATGAGTCCATATAGATGTAAACAAAAAAATTACTTGAGGGCAGAAGGACAGAAAATGCATTATTTGACGGTCGTCTCATTTAAACGCGAATATTTAAAATCGATTTGGGGCAAAAGAGCGTTAAAGATTTTTTAATATTATATAAGAATGAACTCACATAACATTTTAATATACATATTAGCAGAGGTATTTATATATATATATGTATATGTCGTTCAGTATGTGAGGTTTCTTAAAGAAATTGAAATAGCGCGTATATACTATATGTATGTGAGACTTTGTGCCTTATATATCGGTCTTTATGTAGGACATCTTAGGTGAATTAAGTGAACATACATATAACACTGTATCGGTCATTGTATCAGTTATCATCAAAAAATGGCATGGAAACACATTCTTCTCCTAGTGAGTCTATTATCTATAATATAAATTAATAAAATACCAAATAACAATAAATCACAGTATTTTATAAAATAAAATTTCGCCAACACCTGGAAGTATCTCGCCGGCTTTGTTCTTTCTAATTGCAAAGTTTAAATTGTTCGGTTACACCCGAACTTAAAACTTCCTTACATCTTATGATTTTCAAACAGGTAGAAACCTTCACACTCTCGCTTAACCTAACCATCCAAACCAATTACCGTTCTCTTCATAGTTTTACAGATTTATTAAAATTTACATATCTTATTTGGAAATCAAATTTACTCATTCTACAATACTTCGACATTAAATTAAAACCATATTCCCAAGTTAACTGGTTTTAATATCATAATTGAAATCTATACACATATTTATATACATTTACATAGTATGTGTGTATATTGAGTTGGAAATATTACCCGTAGAGAATTTCTAATTCTTACCCGTATCTGTTGATTCCCACAACCAAGTCCTTGCAGGTAATTTTGATATTGCAATATCACGCAAAACAGACAGCAAGACTAAGTGGCGATACAATGGAAAAGAAACGATATGAATAAGATTAAAATGAAAAGGAAAAGCCAATAAGATACCATTTAAAGTTGACCCATTTGTTTTCTAAAAAAAAAGAACAAAAGAAAACAATGTTTTTTGTTCATTTCAAAAATAATTTATTTTGGTCCAAGGGGATTTGTTTCAGCTAATATTTAAAAATTAGATCGCGTAAATGGGCACCTTTAGCTTTGACAGCTAAATGCACTCTTTTTTTCGACATTTTCCATGACTTTGGCCAATGTTTCGGATGATATGGCGGCTGTTTCACGTCGAATGTTGGCTTTCAGTTGAGCTAAGGTCTTTGGCTTATTAGCGTATACCTTGGATGTCAAATAACCCCACAAATAAAAGTCTGGTGGCGTCAAATCTGGTGATCTCGGTGGCCAGTCAACATCACCATTTTTCGTCAATTTCGTTTTCAGCCATTTCGATGGCCCATTTGCCAAAATTAAGGCGTCGCGGATAATCAGCTGGGTTTAGTTTTTGTGCCATTTGAATTTTATATGGAAACATCTTCAAATCTTTATGAATTATGCGTCGGAGAGTGGTGCGAGAGATGTCTAATTCCTGAGAGCGGCGATAACTCGATGTCGATGGAGTCTCCTCAATACTGGCTCGTACAGCTTCGATATTTTCATCAGAACGTCTTGTGCGTTGTCTGGATGCATGACTGGCATTACTGAGATTACAGGTGTTCACAAATTTTGCGTATAAAGACTTAATTGTGTTCTTAACTGGAGCACTTTTCACTTTATTTTTTTTGCGAAACGCACGTGGAGTTAACACAATTGAAAAGTTATTTTGAATATAAAGCTGAACAATTTCAGCGCGTTCTTTTGGAGTGTACTGTTCCATGGTATAAATTGTCTTCGAATGACGCTTCTAACGCGGTATGACATTAGCCGATTTGTCAGCGCTGTTAAAAGTTACAGCGTTGCCAGATGGGTCAACTTTAAATGGCCTACCCTGTATAATAAATTAGTGGCAGCGGAGAAATGGTTTCATTATACTCATGGGGTACCCGTATTTATGTCTACGCGAATACACTGCTGTTGGCGATATACATATAATATGTACATTTACAATATTTGGTATATAAGTGGGTGCTTAAAAAATATTTATGCTCACAAGTTTGTCCAACAATACACCACAAATGTGTTTATTATTTTACTAAGGAGAGCAGCCTGCCCATTCAGAACAGCTGCTGGTTCAAAAAGTCAAATGAAGAAAATTTGAGGTAAACAATAAAACTAATGCGTCAACACATATTAGATGTGTGTTTGTTATTTGAACTTTGTTGATAACAAAACTCAGTCAGCTTCTTTAAATAACGGTAACCAATGACAGTAACTGTTACACTGTTTTCTTCAAAGAAACTTGTCCCGATAATGCACCTTGATGAAACTGCCCAGTGACACTTTCTGAGCGAAATTCTGTCTCCTGAATTATTTCTGGATTTGATTATCTTCATATACTCATCTTTGTTTGTTTACATTTCTATTAAATCAAATTGAGCCTCTTCAGAAATAAACTGTCAATTTATCAAATGTTTGTCTTCTTCGGCCATTTCTATAATTGTTGGGTAAAATTCCAGTTGAATAGGTAAATCTAGAGGATTTAACCAGCTTTTATTTAAACATTGTAGGGAAACAGGTTAAATTGATCATAAATTATCCGTTGTAACGACCATCCACTCCAAGCTGCACCGATAAGTTACGAGTGGTGTTCTTTCGATACTTCACATTTGGCAAACATATTTACCAACCTGACAACGGTCCATCTAGATTTTTTATTTTACAAGTAGTCGTGTGTATATTAGAACAACATTACCAACATAACCTAAAATTATTTGAATAAGGGTGCGAAACTGCAAATTATCAATTATAGGTTAAATCTCTGACATGTTAAATATTATAGAGGGTTTTCAGATATTTCCGTTAAAGTTTCTTAAAATTCAATAGATAATTCTAACTGAAACTGCTGTGGTCAGGTGATCCTTTAACTCTTTATTACTCATTGCTTTGAGCATTTGACAATGCATGTCTGTAGGACTCTCGCGTATTTAGGGTAATGCACTTTGTGAATAAAAAAAATTAAATTATTTAGGCAGCCACCGTATAAATCGGATAGACCAAACTAAAACTACATGGATACTTCCGTTAAGCTTCATAGAAAATACTGTAATTTTAGCTGATATTTTAGTAGTCCTGCCGCATAATACGGATAGTGCTACCATAAATCCCACATGTATTACAGTTTCTTTCTTTTTGATAGCTTATTGTTTTAGTAAGTTTATCACCTTATAATAGGAATATTACTATATTCTGAAAATAAATTAAATGCACAATGTGCTAAAAATCATATTGCATATCGACAAAATTATTTAAAAATTTAAGCATATGCGAAAAAATTATATTATGTTATTAACCAGCAGTATCATTAACACCATGATATACTTAAGATGAAGTACTATATACTTTTCAAAAACTTCCTTTTCTTTTCCTTTTTAACTAATTATGAATGGAGAGGGAATATTGATTATTTATTAGTAAAATATTACTCAACAAAATTGCACAAAACGATAATGATCACAAAATCTCAAAATGTCAGTCAGATGCAATCAATGTACAGTCGTAGGAATTGAATGGAAGTGATAACCCGAGAAGTTGTACGCGGCATACACAGTATTCAGAGCTTAAATTGATTTAATATACTTGTATCTTGTCACGAAAATAAATCAAACGCAAACTATCACTATTAGGGATTTATAACACAACCTCGGAACGTATGACATTACTTTCTAATTTCTTTTCCTTAATGATCTGTGCAATTTCCCATAAAAATTACGATTTTTATACAAATTCAAGCTATCATAACCAGCCACAATTTTTATTAAAGTTTTTGGAAATTTGGAGACCGATTTTTCGTTCCATCCTCGGGTAATTTGAATTAAATTCATAATTCAATATTTTAATAATTAGATTAAACAAAAACATAATGTAGTTGTTATTCCATAAAATCACTGATACGAGAGCTGCTATATATATTTCCGGCCTACTAATGAATATAGGCATATTTATCAGCGAAAATGTTTTTTTTTTTCGTTGGATTTGGCTCGTCTTGGAAGACCCACACGGTCGATTGCTGTTTTGTTTCGGGCTCATACGCATAGATCCATGATTTGTCACCTTTGGAGCTTCATAGCCATACAAAGATTTTAGTTCATCGATGCATTCTTGTCGTGATAATCCACGTCGAAAGTTTTGAAAAATGATCACACTACAATGTTCACGAGTTAATTCCATTTTTTGGCCGAGATGAATTTTTTTAATACCCTGTAAATAAAACAATTCACGATTAAATGACAAATGTTATGCAAAAAAATGTCAAACTTTCCAATGGAAATGTCAGATTGCACCTGGCAACACTTAGTGTTGCCTAGACCAGAAATGTATATCGCAGCCTATGTACATATTAGGCTTGTTGGGATGCAAGACATGAATATAATATGTTTACAGTTGTACTCAAATGTGCTTTTTAAATAGTTTAAATTAAATTGTATTGGATTCAATGAATTCCAGTGAAAATCTGCCATGTAACCGCTACTTATTTCCAATTTAAGCCTCGAAACCCTTTTCACATTTCAAATTTTATCTGACGCCACTGTTTAAGGTAGTAGTCTGGTAACTTATGTCTATTTTCATGACTTCTGTGAAGGGTGATTTTTTATAGGAAAATAAAAATGAATTATCTTGAATATTTAGAGTGTTTTTATTTACATATTGAAATTATAAAAAAAAATTTATTTGAAAAAATTTAATAGTTTAAAACTATTATTATTGTCACACAAGTTGGAACCCCAAAACAAGATGCACGTGGGTTGCCCGGGTGATTTTGACTCTTGATGTTATCTGAAATCAAATATTTTTGTTTATTCTTAATCTATAAACTTGTTATTCTGGTCGGAACTACTGAAGTTAAATTTCAAAGATAAATAACAAAATAGCGGACTTTGAAAAAATAGTCATTTTATTTTAGCAAAGAAAGGGCTGTGAAATAAAAAGAAAGGGTGAGAAAAGTTCTCGTTAGTTCCGACGAGAACTACGAGTATAAGTGTGTAGAACAGGCTGCTAAAATTTGAAAGCAATCGGTTTAGTTAAAAAAAAAGTTAGTACCCGGGCCGACCAGAAAAACAATGTTTTGAGAAAATCGCGTTTAAAGTTCAATAACTCCGAGAGAGAGGACTCCGAGGCGCGCTAGAAAACGCGTTATAACTTCCGAAATATTTCGAATTTATGTCTGAAATTTTCACAGTACAATCTCAAGACATTGTACTTTCAAATGAAGCAAAAAAAAATTTACGATTTTTTGAACCCAAGTTACCAGACTACTACCTTAATTACTTGTAATTGTTGTTCAAATATGTACATATGTTTGTGTGCAAACAAAAGGTAAACTAATACAAACAAGTTTAATTTGAATGTAAATTGTGTGTGTTTATGGCTGAATAGTTCGCCGAATTCACCGAATCTCTACAACAATTGTGGTATATTTTATGCACGTGTGTTATGCAAAAATAACTAGTATGGGTTAGTGCTTGCGGTGGCAAAACAAAGTTCTCGCAAAACTACCGTGTGCTTATTATTGTTTACGTAAATAATTAAAATTTATAATATGCTAATTTCATACTAACTAATAGAAACTTTAATATATAATTTAGAATTAAAAGTAAATTAGTTGTTTTGGTAATTCGATTTTCTTATAAAAGGCAATTTATATTTAAATTTAGCTCGCGGCATTCTTCTCACATCCTTTTCCCACGAAGTGAAAATGAGCGAAATCGGACTAGAGCCACGCCTACTTCTCATATAACACAATTTTAAATTCTATCTAATTTTTTCCTTTCCAGAGTACAAATCAAAAAGCAATTAATATAACGAGATAAACCTTTGCACGGATAATGCCCTTAGAGTATGCCAGATGATTTTTTTACCGAAAATATTGGTCAATGTGTCAGATTTATAATCGAAAATCAGAGATAATCCTTTACTGATAGTAGTATGCTTGTGTGCTACAAATGGCTTAAATGGGATCAATATTTCCTTTAGCTCCCATATATGTACCTAATACAATATAAAGATTTTCGAACGTCCGGGTGATTTCATACCTCATATATCAGCCAATATGTAAGTTATCTTAATAAAATTGAGAGAGCGTGTTTATCTAACAAAGGTGCATTTTTATGCTTAGAATGAGTAAAAACGAGAAGAAACTCGCGCTAAACCCCAAATAGTTCACACGTCTTACGTACTAAAGTACTTACATCGCTTTAATCCATGCAAGTTGCAAGAGTATGAAAAGTTAGGTTAATAGTTTAATGGCAGCAAGTAGAGAGAGCATTAATTTCGCTATTTAATACAAGCTTACGTGTGAATAATTTTAATATTGTCATTTTGTGTTAAATTTTATATCTCACCGACTCTCTAACTGATTTAGAGCAAGTTAAATTTTTATCAATTTCGAACTTATGGAAAAGCGGAGTACGTTCTATTAAAATACAATGACCTTTCATTGACAAGTGTTAGTGTCTTTTATATTAGATCGTTCCGACAGCATTAGTCTCTGCCGTTCTGGTTGGCTTTATGATGTTAGATATTCCAGTTATTCAGCAAGAAACCTATTTTAAGAAGAAGAAGTTTGAAGAACATTTCAAGTGAACACAAGTAAAGTGATGTGTATTTAGTCACATCCGAAGCTCTTGTCACAAAAGAATAGGCAAACCCGAAAACGTTTCAACTTGTCAATGCTGAAGACATGTCTACTTGTGTATTAGGGTGCTTCAAAATTTATTTTTAATTTTTTTTCAACTCTTACCCCTTCAAATGTTAGTGATTGACAAACAAAAAATCCTCCTTCAAGCCAGGCGCTGTAGCTTAACTCTAAGGGGTCGCTATTTTATTTTTAGGTTCCCATACATTTAACATAGGAATTATCGTTTTTTCATTCAAATTAAAATTTCACCAACTAATTTTCGTTTCTCAAAAATAACCATCACATATTAAGAAATTTCACTTTTCAAACTTTAGAAATTTCTGCGACAAAGTTTGATTAACTCAATTAGACGATTAAACATAGTGATTTAAATTTTGGAATTTTTTCGATAAAAATAAGAAAAGTTTCTGAGAATGATAATATTCTTACGGGAGTTTTTAAAGTTTGAAAAATATCTTTCTGAAATTCGAAAGAATTTTTTGAAGCACCCTAGTGTGTATATTTACGTACATTTGGGTGTTTGTGTTTTTCTAATTGTCAAAATTGAGGTCAGCCTCAGTGAAATTTATTATCATGTGATCTTTTTTTATACACATGGCAAGGCAAAATGAGGGAGTTCGTGAGGAAATCACCTGCAATATAAGATGACGTAAAGAGGCTGTTTATATGGTGCATAAAATAGCATATTTCAATCTGGTACAATAACAAAAAGTCTGTTACATATGTACTTTATGATGGAGAGATAACACTATTAGGCCAAATATTGACTCTCAAAGTTTCGACGTTTAATGTCAAAAGTTAAAGTCAAGTGTAAAGTCAAAATCCCAAAGAGAAGAATCTGGAAGAAAGAGTCACACCCGAATTAAAACACCCTTTACGTATATAAATATGTATGCATTCTTCTAGTTGGAGGATGTGAAGTTATACTTTACAAAGAATTCACCTGCTGACTTTCATGCAAACTCAGTACCTTACTACCTTAAAAGTTAAAATGCGAAAGGCAAAAAATGTATAAATCAAAAATTTTCAGGAAATTAAACATTAGCTTTGTAATCGAAAGGTTGGCTCTTAAATTCATCGTTTTCTCTCTTTTGAGTTCCTTATTTCTTTAAATAACGAATGCAAATTAACTGAAATAATATTTCTCAACCGTTGTGCGTATTTATAAGCAAACCTACGGAAGTTGACAAAAACACTTGCTTTATGCCATACTCATTTACAAATGTATGTATGTATGTATAAAATATGACTACCGAAGGCAAGTGTCTCAAATATTTACAACTTATTAGGTTGCTCTTCCCAATAACGGTCATCCTTCGTCAGTGAATACCGCATTTTCATGAAAGCATGTAAAAGGAGAGCCTATAATTTACCTTCAGCTAAGATTCAAAATTGAGCTCTCTTTTAACGCTCATCAGGTTTCCATAACGGATTTTCTCAACTTGAAAATCATTTTCACAGTTTTCGGGTGAACTACATTTTAATATATGTGTAGGGTTATTTTATGGGCTGCAGTTGAGTGCGGTGGTTCAGTTTTATCAAAAACACAAGCCTACGAGTGGTACAAAACCTTCAAAGACGGTGAAGAGGTCGTTGAAGACAGGCCTCATTCTGGACGACCTTCAATATCTTCAACTGATGAAAATATTAAAAAGGTAAAGGACATACTGCTTGAAAATCGTGAGATAAGTGTTTGTGAGATGGCGAGAGAGCTCAACTTATCTCAACATATAGTCCATACGAACGATGCTGGGTATTTTGGGTATGAAACAGGTTCTTGCTCGACTCGTCCCGACTTGTAAAGCTGAATTTTCTTTAGAAAGAGTACCGCAAGCAAGTTTCTTTGGACATACTTGATCATGCGAATTCCGATCCTATATTCATGGAGAGCAATGGGTTTATGAGTGTGACCGAGGAAACATGGGTTTAAGAGTTTGAAAAGTGAAAAGTCATCGGAATGGAGGAGAGAAGACGAGTCGAAACCAAAAAAATCACGCCAAAGCTACTCAGAAATCAAGGTGATGCTCATTATTTTTTCGATATTCGTGGTTTGGTGCATCATGAATTGGTTCCGGATGGACCGGCGGTCCATAAGAAGTTTTATTTAGCCGTATTGAGACGTTTGTGTGAGAACATTTGCCGAAAACGGTCAAAATTGAGAAAGAACAATTCATGGGTTTTACACGATGATAATACACAATCGCATCGAATCATGATTGTGAACGAATTTAAAGCCAAAAACGCAATGAATATCATCGACCAACCAACGTATTCAATAGGATTAGTTCCGTGTAATTTTGTATTATTTCTCGCTACGTGGAAATCGTTTCAGTCGATCGAAGAGATAAAACCAAATGCGCTAAAAGAGCTGAAGGCCAACCCAAAAAGTGCTTATGAAAGGGATTACCTTGAAGGCAACAAAATAAATATTATATGTATATGAATAATCAAATATTTTGCGATTTATATACAACTTCTGGATACTTTTTTGTCACAAATAGGACATAATTTGAAAACTTTGTTTTAAACTTCATTTTGATATCAAATATTGAGAACACAACACCGGCTTCCATATTTTCAAAAAACGTTATGACATGAGCGTGCCGAAGCCACGCTGAAAAATTATGAAAATTTTTATCGTAATAAATAGAAAGTTACTGCAAAGTTTCAAAATATTTGAAAGTGTTACCAACGTTTTAAAATAGAATATGTTTTAAGAAAATAATATACAATTTACATATATAATATATACAATGTATATTATACATACAATGTTAAAGTTAGAATTGCAATCATCTTAGGTACGTATTGTCAAGTATTTAGGTAACACCACTTGACTGCTATGACCTGGCTGGCTTCGCAAGCCCATGTGTATGTAATAAACAGAATGAACATAATTGACATCTCGACAACTAAGTTTAATTGGCTCTTAATAACATTGCTACATAAACATTCCACAGTGTCAGCAGCAACAGTTTATTTTCATACATAATTCCTTACACTTTACCACCTCTCTCATCTCCTCATTTCCTCACTTTCTCTATTTCTTTTTCTCTTTTCTACAGACGGCTACTTCACATCGATGAATAATCCGTGATTTTATTGTTGGCTAGTAGCGGCTATTGTGTCCTCATGTTATACCTACACGTGGGACATTAAAATGGATTGGGGCCTCTTTGATGCCAAGGCTGGTGATAATTACATTTTGCGTGAAAAAATTGTCTATTCGTCGACGGTAAGTGCTTGTCGGCATTACAACTTTTTCACACACGCACGCTTATATAAAATATGCTGAAGTATTTCAAGTTAGAGTCTGCTGATCTCAGATAAAACTATATCAGTCGGTGATTCAAATCAGTTTTTGAAAAGGAATTTGTGAAGCAAAATCATGCATCGGTATTTGATTAGCCAATCTCAGATACCCTAAAAATATTTACCCCAGAAAAAAGTTCACAATTGCGTTTTTACAAACTGCTCATTGAAGGTGACCGAGATGACTGAGACTGTTTTCTGGAAATCATAAGATGTGAGTTGCATTTATAATCTAAACAAGTAAAATGGTCACAGGGCTGTATTACCGAGGCGATTTAAAGCAAAAAAGAAGCCAATCCCAATTAACGAAGAAATAAGTTCTCTTCCAACAAGACAAGGCAAGGCATCTCTGTCGCTACGGCCAAAGGGATATATAAAATCCAACGTCTATGCGAACAATCTCGTTTCGTCTAAGGCCTTGGAGCAAAACATCAAGTGCCAATTACCAGTCGAAATGCTCGAATGAGTCATCGAAAATGGTACTCAGTGGATGGACCATCTGAGACGTAGCCGTGGCCCAAAATTTGAAAGAGATATTTCTCAAAAAATAATTGATAAAGAATGTGTTTTCGAATAATAAAAAACATTTCTCATTAAATTTGAAGATTATGTGTTTTTTCTTTAAAAAAATAGGGAACCTCGATTAAACTCACCCACGTTATTTTCCACACAAGAAGCTACTAATTTGTCCACAATATATGCAGATTAATTTTTTCTAATAAATTCGATAGGTTAGTTTTTGGCTCATCCTATTACTTGTATATGTATATACTTGTATATTTCAAAGAACAGTCAATAAAATAAAATATTGATTGCAGCAAATGCTGATTTATTGTACTTTAATTATTTTTATCTGAACTTAAATAAATCAAGTTAAGGAAGTCTTAAATAACAGCGCATGTATACACACACTCACATACTGTAGGCACACATATGTTCTCACATATAACGGTAAACACATCTGTCTTTATTTTAAAAAAAATCTAAGCAGACTTGTCCCACATTTTGGCATTATGTCAGTAATATTCTCTTTCAAATATTTACATTAGCGTTAAGCATTCAATCTTATTCTGATGTTGGCACGACTTTGCCAACTTTCAAAACTTATTCACGGCGATGTCACTTATGCGCAGAAAGTTCAGAAAGTTTTTGATTTGCAAAGGAAGTGGGGTGAAATCACATGTCAGCATGTTATTTTTGCTTACTTACCCTTACCTAGAGCAAATGTTATTTTCTTAATGTATAACATACTTCACTAATTAAAATGAGTTCAGGTTTTATACATCGGCTGCAACATATATACGAGTATAAGGTATTCAGAATAAGTCTTTAGTAAATAATAATAATTTCGTTTCATCAAGTATATATGCTTAAATGATTCGCTAGCCTCACTCAAGGAGTTTCACGTGGATTGTAAATATTTTAAGGACCTTTCTAACTATTTTTGATTTTATAAGAAGTATATTTTCCTTGATATATAATAATTTAGGAATTTATATTTTGGTTTGATTTTGATCGCCTAATTAAGTCAGCTTTTCAAATTGGCTGGTTGTCTGAATTTGATTTTTAGGTGAAAAAGTTCACACTTTTTCATACCTCTAGCTATTCTCTACTTACTTAGCTAAAACAAAATTCCCTGCCAGAGAATTGAAAGTCTTCCGAGAAACTTTCTCTTGGCGAAAATGAACTCCGAGATTTGTTTGCCATGGGAAGACTGTTATTAGATAACCCTTTTCTGAAATTTTCTTTCCCGTCTATACTTTCATTTACTCTCATACTCATGCATTTATTTTTGTCATTGGTCAATTATATATTCCATTCAATAGAACCCATTCAACAGCACTAATGTAAAACAAAATGTGTGAGTATTTTTTTTCTTGAGCCATTACATTTATTGTAGTTAGCACAGAACTCTCTTTCAAGCACAAAATTTGAAACTAAACTTTACAACGTCATATTATAAATAAAAGAGCTTATATTATATATTTAAATTAAATTTTGTTTTTATTTTGCAATAATTTCAATAATTATTCATCAAAACATTTGCCTCTGTATCACTCTGTATAGTAAAATAAAGCATGCCATGGCGGATGAGTAACATTTTTTATTGCTGCAATTATTTTGCTTCAATAATGGTTTGCCGATGCGACAGTATTTCAGTTGGTCACCTTTACGATAAAAATAATATGATTACTGATTAAGTGAGCTTAAATTCGACCCATTGGATATACACTTTCGTTGCGCTATATACCGCCACTGATTTATTTTCATTAGCAGCAAAAAAAAATAATATAATGTGTAAATGTTATCGAAAAAATTCTTTTAGAATGTAAATTAAAGGAAAATATATTAGCAATGTCAATATATATAAATTTACAACTGTAATTTAACAGAACTAGTTTGAATATATGTATATACTATATATTCTCCCAATACGCTTAATCACCATATGAGTTTTTACCAAAAATTTGTTATATAAACTATCCAATCTGATTGTTTATCCTATCAATTGGAAACTAATTCAATGGACTTTCTGTTTATTTTAGTTCCAGTTTACAATCTAATCGAATTAAAACAAGAAATTCCAACAATATATTTAAACCATTTATTTGGTGATATAACATTGAAAACGTATGTGTATATACACGTATGGTACGCTTGCATATACATTCAGAAATTTACACAAGTGCACTTAAAATTTCAATTATGTCTGAGCGAAATCATCGTCAATGTTTGCTTTCACTTAACCGACATAAATGGCACCAAGGTGAGGCTTAACTCCGGATTTTTCGTTAAAGCTTTGGAAATTAAATTTTCTGTAGTTCGCAAATTGCTTGCGTTTTACACCAGAGATGTCAGACGAAAATGTTAGGTAATCATTTGTTGAACTATATTTGAGGTTCTGGGAATTACGAGTATTATATATGATTATGCAAAAATATAAGTTTTTTACATATTCATTTTGAAAATATTTTACATATTCATTTTCATACTTAAAGTGATGCATTATGCTTTAAATATCATTAATCTATAGATAAGGCACAAGAATTACAGAGACACCCGCTAATGATGAAGATGTTAGAGAAGGTGAAGAGACATACCTATCCAGTAACGGATATTGCTCTCTGCTCAAAGCTGCGGTTATTGTAAACTATAATTTGAAAATTGTGAATTGTCTTTTTTTTACGTTGAGAGTCTTTTAAGGTCCTAGAAATCACTGAAAATAAACAACTTACCTTAAAATAATAAATAAAGCAATAATCTTGTATCAATCGTTTATATATATATATATATATACATAAATTCATTTATTTATGGAATTTTTAGAAGTTTTATAGCTAAAGTAAATAAATAAAATAAGGAGGTTTTAGTTTAAACTATAATGTATATTGTGCTGAAATATATATTTTTTTATTTGCAGCCCTTAACCTCTTTTAATCACTAGTATAGCTATGCCGCAACCATGAAATAAAAGTGCACATATTTGCTTAATGCTGAAAGCTTTCAGCTTTGACAATTACGGCATCGAATATATATATATATATATATATGTTAGTACAACTAAGTGGTTTTGTTGTTCCGCTATTTTCAGACCGAGCACGTGCTCGTGCATTGTGCGACCAGAAAACTTAACAATAACACAGAATTTTCGAAATGGCAGCGCTGAGATTACTCATACGCCATGGATGTAGGTGTAATTGGATTGTGACAAATATAATACAAAACTCATACAACCGAATTTGGTGCTTTAATCTAATTCGGGCAAGGTTTTGTTAACATCTTTTGTTGTCGAGCCGATTTTGTTGGAAATATAAATTTGCGGTTTGATTAATTAAATTGTTACTATGGCGGCCGCCTTTGCAAAAAAATTTAACTCACGTATATTATATATAGTATATAATTGAGTATATGGGCATAATAAATATAATACAAAATAAAATATGTTTCCCTCGCCAGTTCCTCGCCATTTGCTTTTAATAGTTTGTGTGAATTAAAAAAGGTTAATTAATTTTAGAAATATTTTTGGTCCGACCGCAAGAAATATACACTAAAATAGGTCACATTATTGTGCAAGAGGCATTTGAAACAATTTAAATTGCCTTTTTCACTTAGCAGTAATGAACAATTCCCATAACCCACGCAATGTCATCAGAAAAAGCTTTTAATGAGACAATCTGACATTTACAGCACTCGTTAACCGCTGGTGGCTACTTTAATGTGTAATAGTTAGTGATTAAATCGATTTTATTCACTTCCCTTAGCAAATCTAATTATGAGTTTAGCAAAGTTATTTAAGCAATATGTTTGGAATCGGCCAATTTTTTTATTCAATATATTTACTGGAACTTGAAGAAAATTTACTCAATAGATAAGCTTGAAGTTCATATCATTTTAAAGAATGTTAATGTTTTATAGCAAAATTTGATTTTTTACATTAACAAATTATATTTGCTTTAAAAGCGGATTACCGGTTATAACGGTCTTCCAACTTTTCGACAAATTTTTGTAGTATAATTTTTTTTTCAACAAAAATTTCTTGAGCTCCCACGTTTAGCGTATTATTGTTATTCTTTATATATTGTATATAATTCGACTAATAATATTGAGCAACGCTGACGAGTTGAGAGCTCTAAGCGTATTCATTATGGTTTCCTAGTCCGGACTATCTTGAGAACAGTAGATGATAACGTCTTCATTGTCACTGATTTTACTTCTAATAAATATTTACTTGCACGCTGATAATGGCAAAAATTCCCTAGAATTCCTTACAACTGAATATACTTCGAAGCCTTCCTTACTTTCAGAGTTTTCATTAACTGAATCAACTTAATTTTTTTCGTTCGTAAAAATATCCTTTGAACGTTTTCAAATTCGAATGATTTTTACGCTTGGCGCAATGACCGTAGAACATTTATTGAATATTCTGCGCGTATCGGGGTATACGAGGGCTGCTATATATATTTCTGGCCTAATAATGAAAATAGGAATATTTATCAACGAAAATGTTTTTTTTTTCGTTGGATTTGGCTCGTCTTGGAAGACCCACACGGTCGATTGCTCTTTTGTTTCGGGCTCATACGCATAGATCCATGATTCGTCATCTGTGACGATTTTATAAACGTCTTTTGAAGCACCGCGATTGTATTTTTTCAGCATTTCTTTACACCAATCCACACGAGCCTTTTTTTGAGCGATTGTCAAATTGTGCGGGATCCAACGAGAACAAACCTTTTTTACGGTCAGGTGTTCATGCAATATCGAATGTATGCTGGTGGGAGAAATGCATAGGCATGCCTCTATCTAAAGATATGTTACATGACGGTCTTGCATTATCAGTTCACGTACGGCATCGATGTTTTCTGGCAAAACGGCTGTTTTTGGATGACCTTCAGGGAATTCGTCTTTGAGCGAGCGTCGGCCACGATTGAATTCGTTGTAACAGTTTTTCACAGTGCTATAGGATGGTGCTTCATAGCCATACCAAGATTTTAGTTCATCGATGCACTCTCGTCGTGATAATCCAAGTCGAAAGTTGTGAAAAATGATCGCACGAAAATGTTCACGAGTTAATTCCATTTTTTGGCCGAGATGAATTTTTTAATTCTCTGTAAATAAAACAATTCACGATTAAATGACAAAACGTTCTGAATGATGTTATGCTAAAAAATGTCAAACCTTCCAATGGAAATGTCAGATTGCACCTGGCAACACTTAGTGTTGCCTAGTCCAGAAATATTATAGCAGCCTATGTATAAAGAAAAAATAGTGTCACTCATCAGCCAATTCTTCGAATATATAATTGTATTAACTAAAACATACTTACCACTCAGAGCTTGATACAAAATTCAATATATTTAAATTTTTTTTTTATTTTAAATAGTTTAAAACCGATATATGCGGTGAATAGATATTACACAACTATATAATTGAGAGAATGTTGGACAGTTTTATTGGGTAAATGAAAAAAGTAAAATATCTACACCGAGACCTCGTGCAGTGAATTTACTTACTTTTTTCGAACGTTTTCTTTGAGGGGTACAGTTAGAAGATCAAAAAAGGCGAATTCCCAGAATTTTTTCTGAAAAAAATTTTAAATTTATTGATCCAGTTTATAGTATCTTTTGAATGTGTTTTAAGAGTTAGTATTAGTATATTTATTTGAAAAAGAACTGCTGAAGGCTGATCTCTTTTCATACACTCTGAAATGCCTTTTCAAATTTGCGTGTAACTTTGAAAATATTCAGCGGAACGATATGAAATTTTCTATGTATATACTTAAATATATTTACATTAGAAGAATAGAATAAAGAAATCGAGATTTTGAAAATTGTAACCGTATATATAGTGTTTTAATTCTATTAGTCCTGAAAGCTTGATAAGATGTTCCAGAAGTTCCTCGGTCGACTAGTTTTTAATTTTTTAAACAGAATTTTATTTCGAAAATTTTTCAAAGCATCCACTTAACGCTACTTTTCTCACTTTGTGGCTTATTCTTGTAAGATTTAAAGAGTCCAAACACAGTTTAATGAAGAAACTGATTTAGAACTCCTAACATTATTCTTCTACTAAGTTATTATTATTACTATTTAAAATTTTTCTACAAACTGCTTTAAATTTATATTGCTTAAAGCTTCAAATTTATAATTTAAAGGCCTAAATTACTTACCTCTTGTTACAGGCAAAGTTAAAATTAAAGATATGTGATTCCATATAAATTTTAAATAATATAAAATCTTATGATTTATTTTAATTTTTTCACTTTGGCGATGAAATAAAATTTTATTATATTCGAAAAATTGTGTCTCCTAACTTGTAAATTTACGGCATTAAATTGTATTTACAATATTGTACAGTAATGTTTTTTTGGGTTCTCCCGACAATTTCATTCACTTAAAAGCTAAATGGTTCCGGGAGAGCCATTCAGCACGTCATACGGCATTTGAAGAAACTTTTGCTAAATACACTTAAATCGTTATATTTGACTTTTTTTAAGTTTTGTCAAATCACTGGCAATTACAAATTAATATGCGGTGCATTGCTGGTGAGATATGGTATAGATTTATACCAGTAGCTATGACTTGAATTTCGATCTTTCAGCATTTTACCTAAAATAACACTTCTATACCTTTGATTGAAAACCTTTTGCAAATCATATTTATTTTACAATACTTTCGTAAGTACTTTGTATATACTGATGTGCACCTTTTGAAGCCGTGAAATTGACTTTAGTAAAATAATAAACTATATACATACATACACAGACATACTCATGTAGGCCGAAAAAACAGAGCAAAAATTCTGTTGTTACATTGGCAAAGGTGGAATACATATATTGTGTGCGACTTCGATAATTTATTATCTTCTTCTTCTTTCAATGAAATAATCGCCTGCATTTTTACCGCACACGGCCTTTACGTGTATTTTTGCAGCACAAAATAGCTTCACATGGATATTCGTACACTTACAGCAACAATTTTGCTACTTTAGCTACACACGCGTAATTGTTGCATTCATTCGTTGCAAATCCTGTTGCTGCTTCGGCTGCTGTTTGTACTCTCCGCCACGTGTTGCCGGTTCCACTTGAAAAGAAAACTCTGGTAACGTCACATTTATAACGGAGACGGAATGCTGACAGTTATGTGTAAGCAGTTGTCCTCAACCAGTTCGCTCGGCACTTCCGCTATAAATAAATTAAATGAAATAAAGAATATGAAAGTAGTTAAAAAAAGTTATAAAATGGCAAATTATGATCAATATTCTCATATAGACAGAACGTTCAAAAAATAACGTGTATCCTTTGGAGAAACTGAAAGCTTAAATGCAAATTAAAAAAATAGAGGTATCACGTGATATCCAGAAGTGAAGACAAAATTGTTCTTCTTTTGAGAAGAAAACACGACTTTAAAAGGTGCATGTTTTTGGATGCTTCTCTATTCAAAGGTTTTAGGTTTGGAGGTGCCTCACGAAAACCTGAAAACCGTTAGAATGATAAACTTATATAAAAAATGAATTTAGGAAGTCAGTTAAAAGTTTCGGCAAAAGAACCATGATTGAATATTATTACAAGACAATCATCCAAAACATAGGAACAGACACTGTACTCAGCGGAAATAATAAATATGGTAACCTTAGATTAATCATCACAGTCACCAGTCGCCAATCCAATAGAGAATATTTAAGCTTTAACGAAAGCGAAAATATCAAGAATATATTTAACGACAGCAAAAGTTGTCGTTCGGCTTATCCAACATACCTGAAGGTCGCTTCCTCAGCAATGTGCGTAATATTAAATTGCAAGGTCCCATGAAAGATGTCAGGTCATAATAGACAACGCGGAAAATTGCAAAAAAAACTTGTTTCGTTATAAACGCTAGCTATACTTTGCAAAAGGAAAATATTATTTTTTTGAATGCACTGAAAGAATAAATATGTATAAGGAGATTTAAACGGAAGCTACCAAATTTGATTGTGGCATAATTTATTTTTAAATCTCTCATCTTTCACTTTTAACAATAACACACATGTTAAACGTTAAGAAGATTACTGGCTTATGAAATGCGATTCACAGACTGGGACACGCTTGTATTCGTAATTTTGTGAGTCAATGTGGGAAAGAGACATGAACATAAAATAGCTTTTTTCTGATAGGACGGCAGAGTAAAACATTTCTCTCTATTAATATTGGTAACCTGGTATATATATTTGGGAGCATATTTATGCGGAGTGATACTTATGAAATTTATTTGCATCAGGGAAAGTTACGACAGAACATACTCCCTTTCTGACTTTCAAATACAAAAAGGCAGAGAGAAGTTGTTAGGTTAATAACATGTTCTTTTTGTATCATGACGATTTTTTCACATATCCACCAAACATATGTACACCGGAAAGATATATATTATCTCTCCAAATGGCACTAAGGATATTTTACCATTTTTATGTACTTATTCTTCTTCTTTACTGGCATAGAAACCGCTTACGCGGTTATAGCCAAGTTAACAACAGTGCTCGAGTCGTTTCCTCTTTTCGCAAGGTGGCCCCAATTAGATATTCCAAGCGAAGCCAGGTCTTTCTCCAACTGGTCCTTCCAACGGAGTGGAGGTCTTCCTCTTCTTCCCCTAGCGGGGGTATTGCGTCGAAAATTTTCAGAACTGGAGTGTTTTCGTCGATTCGGACGACATGAACTAGCCAGCGTAGCCCAATTTGCTTAACTATGTCAATGTCGTCGTATATCTCATACAGCTCATCGTTCCATCGTTTGCGATATTCGCCATGGCAAACGCGCAAAGAACCATAAATCTTTCGCAGAACTTTTCCCTCGAAAACTTGCAACGTCGACTCATCAGTTGTTGTTATCGTCCAAGCCTCTGCATATAGCAACACTGGAATCATGAGTACTTCTCAATTGCCTACTCAGTCCGAAGTAGCACCTGTTGGCAAGAGTTATCCTGCGTTGGATTTCTTCTAGGCTGACACTGTTGGTGATGTTTTTACTGATTCCTAAATAGACGAAACTATCTACGACTTTAAAATTATGACTATCAACCATGACGTGAGAGCTAAGTCGCTAGTGCGACGACTGTTTGTTTGATGACAGGAGATATTTCGTCTTACCCTCGTTCACTGCCAGCCCTATCTGCTTCGCTTCCTTGTCCAGTCTGGAGAAAGCAGAACTAATGGCGCGGGTGTTGAGGCCGATGATATCAATATCATTTTTCGGGGATACCAAATTCAGACATCGCGGCTCCTTTTCGTGGTGTGTGTCGATTCTTCTTTCACGGTTGTTTTCCAAGATTTGGCGCATGGTGAATATCTGGCCAGTTGTGTATTTGTCAGGTCTAAAGCCACACTGATAAGGTTCAATCAGTTTTATGACGGTAGTATTTAATCTTTCACACAATGATTGCTATTCGAACCTTTTCACGGTCGGGCAATGGAACATCTGCTCCATCGTCATCGATTGGGAAATCGGGTTCGCCTTCTCCTGGCGCTATGCTTTCACTGCCATTCAGCAGACTGGAGAAGTGTTCCTTCCATAATTTTAGTATGCTTTGGGCGTAGGTTACTAGGTCATCTCCTTGGGTTCCTACAAGAATTTTCAACCATAACCCCGTCGTAATGGCATAACGGTCAGCTTATTAAGCTCTTCATACTCATGCATTTCGGCCTCTTTTTTTTCTTTCTGCAAATGCGTCTCGCTTCCCTCTTCAACTTTCGGTATCTATCCCATCCCGCACGTCCGCATCGTAACGTTGCGAGGTAGCCAGCCTATTTTCTCTCCGTTGCGACACGGCACTCCTCGTCATACCAGCTGTTCTTTTGCATTTTCCGAAAACCAATGGTTTCGGTTGCAGCTGTAAGTCATACGTTATAACCGCTTAATTGACAATTACAGTTAGTAAAACTAATTAACAACTTCAGCACCGAAACATATACATTTTTATGTAGACTCACTTATACATGCATAAAGTTCAATCACATTGTGAAATGAATCTGGTTCTGATGTTTGACCATTACGAAACTGTCTGCATGAAAACCGATAAAATTAATTCACAAACATACTTACAGGACATATTTCATATTATTCACAACAAGTCAAGCAAAAAAAATATTTATTGCGTAGAAATATTCGCCATTGACACTACTTTATATGTATTCATTATATATTGTACTTTATATTGCTTGCAACCTACATATTGCCACTTGTACGTTCTACATAGGTATGAACGTCAAAGCCTGCCTTTTGTTGACAGCACAAGACCTAACCAAACAAAACAAGGTCGGCAACAGGAAACAGAAAAATCCAACCAGCGTGAAAATCAAGGGAAATAACCTCACAGTTACACATACATATGTAAATTTGTCAACAACATAGTATAGTTTAATAGTTAGTCACTTTAGGGGGTTCTAAGAAGACATAAAATAAATATGCTTTGAATATTTTTATGCACAGAATATACTTATCTTTATAAGTAATATAAATCTGCTGAATGGAAGTCTCAGTGGAAGTGTTGACAAAATACATAACAAACTATCTAAGAAAAGCGATGGTTTCAATATCCTGTTACTTATCCAGAAGAAAATTTAGAGAAATACAAAGAATCTTAATCAGTGCACTAAGAAACTTCACAATCTGCATCAACCACAACAATCTTTTCTGTAATTTATGTATGGTTTCATAGATGGTAATGTGTAAAATATTAAAATCCAACTTATTGACTGAGAGATTTGTAGGCTAACGCACATTAGTATAATTTATTCAGAATTGAGAACAACGTAGATTTTTTTTTTTAAGTTTTCTATATGTATGAAGATACCATTGACCAAATAGACCGCTTTTCTGAGATAACAAGAGCTTTATGACATATTTTCTGCCGAAAAAAGGTTATCGAACTCGCATCTAAGCTCATCCGTATTTATGGACCGTCATAATTTTGAAGACATATCCATTATAAAACTAGTATTAACTGTTAAACTATCACAACAACGCAAACATAAGACAGAATTGGGTTTTCATTTGTTATACTTAACAGAAAAAAAATACCCTAAGTTACTTACAAGAACTCGTTTTTTCAACACTTTTAAATTGTCTGCTACACATAAAATGAATAAAATTCAGAAATAATGTTTTAAATACATTCATATGTTTACTGATGTTATATAATAGAATTAGTACCATAAAGTTGGGTACGCCACTGCGTATACGCACTTTTGCATAAACGCTTCATGCTAAGAAACTTATGTGCTGGCAATATTTTTGCGAATAATCATTTTTCATTGCTAAGCTCAATATGTACTTGAGATCATACATATGTATGTAAATAAATTCGAAGGCAGAGGCACAGAAAGGGATTATTTGACGGTCGTTTCATTTAATCGCAAATATTTAAAATCCGCTTGGGGCACATGTGTGTTGTAGTTTTGAATATTAATATTATAAGTATAAACCCATATAGCAGTATAGTATATGTCTACATGCCGTAAGACGCCAAAATATCATTTGTAAAAATTTTTATTGGGAAATTATATAAATTTCGGGTTCATATTCGGGTTCATATTCAATTTTTTATACACTAAAACTATTAGTACCAACGGATAATCGTTGCAAAATATTTTACTAAAACCACTTTTTATATTATTGATAGCTTTATGAATTAATTTGGTTCACATAATTTTTTGGAGTAAAGACATAGTCAGACAGAATTAGTAAAACACATATCTAACATGTACACATGGATAGCAAAGTCATTTATTTAATAAAGGAATTACATCTGTTAAGCGCTTACGAAGAAATTATTGCGCAGTTATCCCTTCCAAAAATATGTCAGCTGCTTTTCAGTTCGCATTAAGAGCATTTGCTTTTGCTGTTTTCTCAACTTCTCCACACGTGGAGAAAATATATAACGTTTGGTCGTAAATTAATTTTAATTTTTTTTTTTTTTGAGTGATTCGGTTGATTTCAAGAGAGTTCATTCGAATTCACTCAGAAATTGTATACTGGATTGCGAGAAATATGTAAAAATTACACGCTTGATCATAACTTACAGCGGTTGTTTTTCACTGTACGCAGATATTGTTGGGAAGTGAAAAGCGGTAAGGAATGATCAACATGAACAAAGCGAACTTTGTGTATAATTACAGCGATTAATGGAACTCAGTAATTTCCAATTAATTTTACTATTTCAATACACATGTTAAAATATAATAATATAAGGAAGCTTTCTATGACATCTCGAAGTACCTTCTGCCCAAAGTTGACCAAGACTAACAAAAGTGCATTTTCATGCATTTTAAGAATTTCTTAGAAGAATATAAATGTACAATTGGACTTGCCACCAACTTTATACCGCCTCCAACTTCAGGACGCGGTTATAAGTAAACCCTTATTGTCAGTTACGAAAAAAAACTTTCGTGTAACTTCACATAAACTAATGTTAAAGATTTCTCCAATGCCTCTATCCTATGCCAGATATTACCTCTACTTGAGCAGTTTTTTTTAATTATTTTTTTAAGCTGGTGGTTAGAAACCTCAGAAATATATCTCGCAAACATATTTTTTAATCGGTTTGGTTTGGTGCCTAATAAAATGCAAAATAAAATATGTTTACATTTTCTATTGAAAGCCTTTTTATGAAATAAGTGGAGACCCCAAGCACCAAAACTCAATTGCAAATCTTCTTAACTAAAATTATTTATTTTAATATGTATCGTTTCATAATTTAAATTAAAATATTGAATATAATTTTCAAACAAATGGAGATAATTCACAACTAAAATTTCTACTATAAAATTTTTTGAGTCTTTTAAAATTTGATACACAGACAGTATATTTATATATATTTATCCAACGCGACGTAATTTGGGCGTGAGATATGTTGAGATTAAATGGTACATATTATTATTATTATTTCACTTAAAAAGAGCTTAAATGAAGGGCAGCATAGAACATTATTGCGGTGAGGTTTAAAATCACACTGAGTGAATTAACCTTAATTAAACTCATATACGGCAAAAGAGTTGTATTCCCAGTGGTCATTGTCACTGTGTTTCGAAACCAGTGAGATAGTCTGCAGATTAATTTTATTGTAGGCTGTAGTTAAAAAAAAAACAGAAAGTTTATAAAGATCGCAGTACTGAAACTGGAAAAATTATCAATACCTACTAGCGATTTAATCAGTGCTGATTCGAAAATGTTCATGGATTTTATAATTTCTTCGATTTTTCTTCGCTTTGAGTAGTTTTAGGTATCAACTTCGTCCTCATGGTTCACCGAATTCACAATAAGCACAATACCAAAGAGCAAACAACAAGTCAGCGATTTTTGAGGGTTTTTAATTAAGTTAAAACTTGGAATGACCTAACCTAACTTTTTATGTATATTTTAGTTTTGCAAAAATATAACCAACGACAAACAAAGCAGTCAATGATTTTTGAAAAAATAAATGTCATAATATCAGTCAAAATCTTAATCTAACTGTTGAACAGATATCGTCATATTTATGATAGGCACTGCGCTCATTAATAGGTCTATTTTATTATAACAGTATTAGTTTTTATACATCTATGTATATGCAAATATACTCTCCTAAAATATTAGTAGCATTAGTAATTCGCATATTCGGCATGATTTTACAGGTTTTCCCTTCACTTGCTTTTATAAAAATGTTTAGCGTTGGGTGTAAGAACCACAACTTAACCTTTAGCCATGAAATTTTCGCAAAATAAATACCAATACTTATTTACAAGCCTAAACGCAACAACATGTTTGAAAATTGTCCTAGTTAATACTTCGGAAGGATACTGGCAATCTGTCATGCCCATACTTTAAATTTCTGCGGGCGATTTGGTACGTGCCTCTTTCGCACGCAACTTTTTCCCAAACAACAAAGCAAATCACTGCAAAAGCGGCTAATGGTTTGCGGCAAAGGATGTGGCCAACTTTTGTTCACGGACATTTATACGTAAATTTATGTACATATGTATCTATTATACGGTTGTATACACCATATAAACACAATAACAATACTGTTTGTTGTTGCTTTGGCGTTTAAACGTTTCGACCTTCGCTATGATGTGTTTAACGAGACCTTTTATCAGCGTGAATCAATTATGTGAGTAGCGGTCGAATAGTTCAAGTTTAACAAGACAAATGACAGCCGCAAAACATATTTGAGAAATTACAGGCCTAAACCACTTAAATCGGTGATACTTACAGCTCATAGATATAATATAAATATATAATATAAGTGTATTCGCAATCTCTTTCTGATCATTTCGATGTATACATATAAATCCATATATATCTTGATTAAGTTTAAGGAAATAACCCTTTATTACCTGAATCCGTAGGAATTTTATGATTTTGGTCCATCTCCTCGTGTATCGTCGAAATATGTGTGTGTGGATTTGTTGTTACGTAAGGACTGGCTATAGATTTTTGTATTTTCGTTGCACGCTGACTCGTGCCGGCTTCACCATCAGCTGATTGTATCAGCACTTCGGTCTGTGAGAAGCAAAGAATTTTAACTTTACTTTAAACGCTTTTATTTGTGAACAATGGATAACAGTAAAATCAATAAATGTAAGGAATATTATTTTATGTTTTCCTCTACACGCCTTCGTATTCTCGTATTTGGGTTTTCGACTACATTTGACCTATCTCACATATTATATCTCTCACAAGTACCTTAATTGCATTCAATTAGTACCATTCCGCTTTTGTAACTTCTAACCCCAATGAATTTGCTTTTAAAATATTTCACTCACTTTACAATGACGCACAGGTATACAATATATATAAAGGGTGATTTTTTAAGAGCTTGATAACTTTTTTTTTAAAAAAAAACGCATAAAATTTGCAAAATCTCATCGGTTCTTTATTTGAAACGTTAGATTGGTTCATGACATTTACTTTTTGAAGATAATTTCATTTAAATGTTGACCGCGGCTGCGTCTTAGGTGGTCCATTCGGAAAGTCCAATTTTGGGCAACTTTTTCGAGCATTTCGGCCGGAATAGCCCGAATTTCTTCGGAAATGTTGTCTTCCAAAGCTGAAATAGTTGCTGGCTTATTTTTGTAGACTTTAGACTTGACGTAGCCCCACAAAAAATAGTCTAAAGGCGTTAAATCGCATGATCTTGGTGGCCAACTTACGGGTCCATTTCTTGAGATGAATTGTTGTCCGAAGTTTTCCCTCAAAATGGCCATAGAATCGCGAGCTGTGTGGCATGTAGCGCCATCTTGTTGAAACCACATGTCAACCAAGTTCAGTTCTTCCATTTTTGGCAACAAAAAGTTTGTTAGCATCGAACGATAGCGATCGCCATTCACCGTAACGTTGCGTCCAACAGCATCTTTGAAAAAATACGGTCCAATGATTCCACCAGCGTACAAACCACACCAAACAGTGCATTTTTCGGGATGCATGGGCAGTTCTTGAACGGCTTCTGGTTGCTCTTCACCCCAAATGCGGCAATTTTGCTTATTTACGTAGCCATTCAACCAGAAATGAGCCTCATCGCTGAACAAAATTTGTCGATAAAAAAGCGCGAAACACATTTCGAACCGAACACTGATTTTGGTAATAAAATTCAATGATTTGCAAGCGTTGCTCGTTAGTAAGTCTATTCATGATGAAATGTCAAAGCATACTGAGCATCTTTCTCTTTGACACCATGTCTGAAATCCCACGTGATCTGTCAAATACTAATGCATGAAAATCCTAACCTCAAAAAAATCACCCGTTATATATATTAGAGTGGGTCAATTTTTTTCTTGACAAAGCGGTTATCAAAATCGTAAACTACGATGAATTCTAAGAAAATTTGCCCAAGAAACCATGGGTCTAAAATGAAAATCGAGCCTCCGGTTTTTAGCGAGAAAATTTGTATTTTGTAAAAAAAAAAATCCAATTCCTATTCCACTGTCGAATGTTTGCTTGTTTTGTAGCTATCGAAGCTAATTTGCTCAAATATGGTATGTGATGTTGTATTTAAGCAGAAAATTCGACAGTACAGAAATTTTTTATAGGGGGCGTGGCACTGCCCACTTATGAGTTCATATGCATATCTCTGGAACCACCCCACCGATTTCGTTCAAATTTGGTATACATAATACACAATGCCTACTTAAGAGATATCTGGAAAATGATCGAAATCGGATAATAACCACGCCCACCTACCATATAACGGTAATTTTTGAAAACACTAAAGATCGGAAATTTTAATAACTGTTGAAGGGAAACATCTTGAGTTTGGTATTCGGTGTTGTATTGCAGCCAGAAATTCGACAATATGAATAAAAAAATAAATAAATTTTGACTGCACTGATTATGTTGAGATGATAAACTTAGATAACAATAGCATTTTGTCGGAGCCGCCCTTCACTGCAAACATACCCTATAACCATTTGCTCGAATACATAGAATTTGACAATCCTCCACTTCCGGATCCACAAATTCCTCCACATATTCAAGGAACCGAGCGCTTTGTGCAACTGCTGACTAGCGTTTCACGTCGAACTATAGAAAAAAATCGCGATGGTGTTATGGCAGTCACGGTTGCAAGTCGAAACGCAACATCTAGGATGGACAGCAAACAAGACCTTAAAACTAATTAATTCTGAACTTTAGAAGTATATTATATTTTGTTTGGCCCTTAACAGTTAAGTTTTTGCTTTATATATAGATATAAAATGATATTGTTAACTGCAATACGATTTCGCGGAAGATGAAAGCTATTAAAGTTTGAATTTTATTTATTATTATTTTAATTTTTATGGGTGGATAGGTAACATATACACACACCGACCACAGCGGCCAACGATCATACCACGCTGAATACATCGGTTCTCGTCCGATCACCGAAGCTTTTTAAAACCCGATCTAAATAACGGGTGATTTTTTTGAGGTTAGGATTTTCATGCATTAGTATTTGACAGATCACGTGGGATTTCAGACATGGTGTCAAAGAGAAAGATGCTCAGTATGCTTTGACATTTCATCATGAATAGACTTACTAACGAGCAACGCTTGCAAATCATTGAATTTTATTACCAAAATCAGTGTTCGGTTCGAAATGTGTTTCGCGCTTTTTTATCGACAAATTTTGTTCAGCGATGAGGCTCATTTCTGGTTGAATGGCTACGTAAATAAGCAAAATTGCCGCATTTGGGGTGAAGAGCAACCAGAAGCCGTTCAAGAACTGCCCATGCATCCCGAAAAATGCACTGTTTGGTGTGGTTTGTACGCTGGTGGAATCATTGGACCGTATTTTTTCAAAGATGCTGTTGGACGCAACGTTACGGTGAATGGCGATCGCTATCGTTCGATGCTAACAAACTTTTTGTTGCCAAAAATGGAAGAACTGAACTTGGTTGACATGTGGTTTCAACAAGATGGCGCTACATGCCACACAGCTCGCGATTCTATGGCCATTTTGAGGGAAACTTCGGACAAGAATTCATCTCAAGAAATGGACCCGTAAGTTGGCCGCCAAGATCATGCGATTTAACGCCTTTAGACTATTTTTTGTGGGGCTACGTCAAGTCTAAAGTCTACAGAAATAAGCCAGCAACTATTCCAGCTTTGGAAGACAACATTTCCGAAGAAATTCGGGCTATTCCGGCCGAAATGCTCGAAAAAGTTGCCCAAAATTGGACTTTCCGAATGGACCACCTAAGACGCAGCCGCGGTCAACATTTAAATGAAATTATCTTCAAAAAGTAAATGTCATGAACCAATCTAACGTTTCAAATAAAGAACCGATGAGATTTTGCAAATTTTATGCGTTTTTTTTTTTTTAAAAAGTTATCAAGCTCTTAAAAAATCACCCTTTACTATTATTTTATAAATATCTAATTTATTTTTAAGGGTCACAACGTTTTATTTCTTAAAATTACAAAACCCATGAGCTTTTACATTTCTTGTGTATTGATGATTTAATGGCCAATTTCATAAAAAACTTTTTTAACATTAAGCTAAACATCAAAATTAGACCGTTATCTATACAGCTTCTAAAGCTGTTGGAATTTCATTTCGAACAAATCCAGACATAACCACTACTGTTAGTTTTCTTAAAAGATTCAATAACATTTTTGAATGTTTTAAATTTGTGTAGAGCACTTTCTCAAAATTGCAAGTATATAGAGATCTTAAGATCAACTTGATATGCATCACAAAAAGAACGCTGCTGAGAAGGTGTAGCAGCACCTGTACGGTCATAGCTTGATGTTTTCGGCTCCAGTAGTTGTTACTATTTTCCATTTCATTTATTGAAAAAAAAAAAAACAAAATGAAAAGTTTCTCGTTAAAAACCGGAGGCTCCGTTTTGATTTTAGAGCCATGGTTTCTTGGGCAAATTTTCTTAGAATTCATCGTAGTTTACGATTTTGATAACCGCTTGGTGCATTTTTTTTGCTCCATACAAATTGACCCACTCTAATATATATACTATATATTTATGGACAGCCTCTTTTATATGTCAATACAGTGGTACTGAAAAGTAAAGAGTTTCTACTTTTCTACCAATAACTAATTATATACCTTCCAAGGGAATCGTAGTATTTAATGAATGTGGTTTACCTTTCAGTTTGTGATTTTCTGAATGTATAGAATTCCCTAGAAAATTAACTGTCAAAAGATAATAAAATCAGTACTGATTTTCTCCTAGCTCCAATATAAACCACCCAGAGACGACTGACTTTCTACCTGTTATGTTCTTAATTTGGTTTAGCGCTGAATATAAATGAAATGGATCTGAATCTTTAATCTAAGCTTCATTGGCCCGATTTAAGCCATTTTTGATACACAGAACTACTTTGCCAGGAAAGAATTATCTCTGAATTTCAATTATATATCTCATACGTTGACCCATATTTGCCGTAAAAAGTCAGCTCTAGACACTACAGTCCACATATTCCAAACCTAGGGGCGTGAAAAGTTTTAGTTTGATTTCAATAATGTTTAGTCATGGGATGGCATTATGTAAAGGCATTCTTCTTGCATAGATTATCCCTTTATATTAATTGCTTCTTGATTTATACACTTCAACTAGAAATCTCAAGTTAACTGGTAATATGTATGCCTATGTGTTAATAGATATATTTATATTGATTTGGAAATAAGACCCGTAGAAAATTGCTAATTCTTACCCGTATCTGTTGATTCCCGCAACCAAGTCCTTGCAGGTAATTTTGATATTGCGATATCACGCACAGCAAACAGTAAGACTAAGTGGCGATAAAATAAAGAAGAAACAATACGAATAAGGTTAAAATAGAAAATAAAAGGCAATAAGATATAGCATAACAATGACAGCAGATAAACGGTTGACTTATACTTATGGTGTGTGTATGTATATATGTATATGTATTTATGTCCACGTGAATACAATGCTACTTGCGATATATGTATGTTAGTATAGTGTGGATGTTTAAGAAATATTTATGCTCACACTTTTGTCCAACAATACAAAGCAAATGTGTTTAATATTTTTCTAACGACACCAGACAGCTGATGCCAAACAGGTGGTGATTCAAGAGGTCAAACGCAGCTAGTTTGCGCTAAACAATAACAAAACTAATGCGTCAACAAATATTAAATGTATTTGTTTTTTTCCCAAGCTGTGGTATATCTGTCAAAGCACCTTCGTCTGTGTCAAGTACAGTGTATGTGTGTGTATATATGCAGAGTTCTGCATTTAAATATTCGTGGAGAAATTCATAGGGAAGGAAATAATAATAAAATAATAAAATGCGAAATTCTTAGAAAAATTGGATTTAGAGCCCCGTACTACCTCGCCGGTGTGAGTTACGACTTTGTTGCACTGGACACTTTTTTAGAGTGAACAATTCTGAGAAATATTCTGAGAAATATGCGTCTAAAGTCAAAGCGATGCCATAAAATACCTCTGAACTGTACGTATTTAAAGAAAAAAACTCACGATTGAAGTGTATTTTCTATGGAAAGTTTTTACAGGCCTTGGTCCAGTTCTTAATGTTAATATTAAGAGCTAAAATATTCAGGCAATTTTTTTTAGGGTATTTCCAAGAAAATTTCGTGACGCGACTGAAAAAAATGAATAGTTTAATAAAAAAAACACCCTAATGTATACAGTATTCTCTACTTTTTTAGCTTGGCGAGTCCGGAAGTGAGCAGAATGGAAATATTTGCTGGACGAATAGTTTTGAAGAGACTCTCCAGGCACTTTTGCATCCCAAAATGTATATTGTTTGGTGTGCTTTACATCTTGGAAGCAGTAATTGGGTATACATCTCTCAAACAGAACTTACGGTGCCGTTAATGGTGAGCGTTACAGGGAAATTACTTTTTTGGTTTTAATTTGATTAACAATATCAATAATCTAACTGTCAACTCGATGCTGTTCGACAATACAACCAATCACCAACGAAGAATTAAATTTTCAAACTACTTTTGTGGCAATAAGATTGGATAGAACCCAATCCCCGTCGCCAAAAACATAGAATTATATACTGTCCAAATATAAAATTGAAAAATAATTGAGAACTCAAAACCAAAATAGTTTTTCATTTTTACGATTTTTCTTAATTGCCCGATAGAAAAAAAACTAAACTAATAAAAGTCAAGTTTGAACATATTTTTAAACAACATAAAGTAAAATTTGTTTGGTCAAAACCCACTTTTTTCAATTTTTAAACATTTTTTTAAAATTTTACACTTCTTTTTGAAATTTTTTTAGTTTAACTAAAAAATAAATTATTAAAAAACATGAATATTTTGGAATTTTTTGATTCCGATAGAAATTGCGATCTGCATCCTGCCCGCCGTCCGACAAATGCATGCGAAATACATCGGGCAATTGCTTCCAAAAGGCAGAATATCAAAGATTTCGTATCCAAAAAAGTTTGTGAATGATTTTTAAATATATAACTATAAGCCCTAGAAGTTTTTTTTAATCACTTATTTCTTTCCTGCGCAAAAAAAAATCCTTAAAAAAATTGATGTTTTGAAGCCTCTTAACCAGGCTCCCCTCTTAAGTGATGCGATTCAAAAAGGTAATAGGCGGCTTGAGACTTATCGAACTTGAGGGTGTTGAAGCTTATTACTAAGCAAAGTATATTATTTTTGCTTAGTAATTTATTTAAAACAAAAATGTTTAGTTAAGAAACATTACGATAAAATAAATATAAATTTGTAAATCTAGTCCTCTCATAAGAATTCGATTTTTATACTCTCGCAACAAAGTTGCTAAGGAGAGTATTATAGTTTTGTTCACATAACGGTTGTTTGTAAGTCCTAAAACTAAAAGAGTCAGATATACCAAAGTGATCAGGGTGACGAGTAGAATTGAAATCCGAATGTCTGTCTGTCCGTCCGTCTGTGCAAGCTGTAACTTGAGTAAAAATTGAAATATCATGATGAAACTTCTCTATAGAGTTTGGTTGACATAGCTATAGTAGTTTCCGAGATATGTACAAAAAACTTAATAGGGGGCGGGGCCACGCCCACTTTTCCAAAAAAATTACTTCCAAATATGCTCCTCCCTAATGTGATCCTTTGTGCCAAATTTCACTTTAATATCTTTATTTATGGCTTAGTTATGACACTTTATAGGTTTTCGGTTTCCGCCATTTTGTGGGCGTGGCAGTGGACCGATTTTGCCCATCTTCGAACTTAACCTTCTTATGGAGCCAAGAAATACGTGTACCAAGTTTCATTATGATATCTCAATTTTCACTCAAGTTACAGCTTGCACGGACGGACGGACGGACAGACAGACATCCGGATTTCAACTCTACTCGTCACCCTGATCACTTTGGTATATATAACCCTATATCTGACTCTTTTAGTTTTAGGACTTACAAACAACCGTTATGTGAACAAAACTATAATACTCTATTTAGCAACTTTGTTGCGAGAGTATAAAAACGATTAAATGGATTTTGCTTGGGTCATCAAAAATATGTAGCAACATATACAGCGCATACGAGGTATGACAATTAACTAATGAGACTAATTCCATAAAAACTGTATATTTTAAAATTATTCTACAACTCTGTCATTCCCTTCAAAGCGATTCCAGCGCGTTTTCCATGCTTCGTAGCATTTCTGGAACGCTTCGACTGGGATGTCCGCGGTACCCTCGTCACGGCTGCCTGGATGTCCGTAATCGACTCAAAATGATTTCCTTTGACCACCGATTTTATTTTAGGAAGCAAAAAAAGTCACAGGGCGAACCCTTTATAGACCTAATTCTGGGACACGCTGAGGGCGGTGTGGCACGGCGCGTTGTCGTGATGAAGGATCCAGTTACGAGCGATGTCTGGGCGCACCCTATTGACTCGTTTTCGCAATCTTTCGAGTACTTGACAATAGTAGACTTGATTCACAGTTTTCCCCGGTGGAACGAATTCTTTTTAGACGATTCCAAGAAAGGCAATAATCATCGTTTTCACCTTCGACTTGCTCATGCGAGCTTTTTACGGGCGAGGAGCGCGCGGAGACAACCATTGTGACTGAGAACACGACTAGGAGCACTATCAGCATACACCCTTACAATTTTAGCGTACGTTTCCGAAGCTGTTTCGCCAAATCTGGCTCAAAATTTTATCGCGACACGTTGCTCTTGATTTCGTTTTTCCATTTTCGTGACGAGCACTACAAACACACGTCTACTCAACTTGACGCAGCAGGCGAACTAAACAAACTAGAGCGATGGCACATACATATATTAATGGAGAGGGAAGGGGTGCCGGAAAAAAAAGGAATGTCACAGGTTTACCAGAAGCGCGGCAATAAAATCAGTCTCATTACTTAATTGTCAAACCTCGTACATACTAACATAAATATATTTTAAATAATATTGTATTCTTTAAATACTCACATTTAGACACATTATAAAAAAGTCGATAGTGAATATAAACCCAACTACGGGATCGAAGTTCACGATTTGGGTAAATGATAAATAGACCAAATGAACAATCTCAATGACCACATCGCAAAGCATGAAAACTATCCAGGGCAACAGAAGTTGACGACGATTCTGTGCATGAAATAAATATATTATCCATTAACATAATTTTATTAATGTTTTCTGTTAAAAGCTTAAGTTACAACCAGTTCACACTTACCTGCTTCAGCCCCACGAACATTAAGAGCGACGATATGACGATGAAGAACGAGCAAATCAGAAAGAGAATATTAAACACAACAATAGCTGAAACAACAAACACACATTTTCAATATATTATTACTAAAATTACATAAATTTTGATATTGATAAACTATTTTACTCATTTTAAACACACACTCACCTTGTGTTATCTCTCCCTTAGCCAAGATGCTTTCCCCTAATGGTTGCTCTCTGCTGCCAGCCAAAAACTCCTGTTCATCGTAAACGGTAATGAGCATAACAACGGTGGAAAAACCAAAGTACACCTGTATTATAAAATATTAATCAATATTCTGGCACTGACATGATTAATAAGAAATATTTCAGAGCAACTGTTACTTATAAATGTGAGGTAATATGGACTTCTGTTTTGCTTTTATAAATCTATATTTGTTTAATCAATAAAATTGCTGTAGCGTGTACAGTAACTATACATTAAGTATGACATATGTTTCGGTAGCAATCTATAGGACATTATGTGTGCGAGCATGTCTCCAACTACTAATAAATAGAAGCCAAAACCTAAATGTCCCTAATTGAAAGAGAATCAAAGGCAACACACCGGTCTTTCACATATCAGATTGAAGAAAACAAAATCAAAAATTAAAAATTCAATAAATTCAAATTCAAAAAATAAAAACATCATAAACCTTAAATAAATCTGTAGCACCCAGAAGTACCCACCCAGTGACCTTATAAATTATAAATATTTGGGTAGAAATGATCAGAAACTTTGCACAAGTCCTTTTCTCTTATGAGAGCCACTCAGTTGTCGGAACCGCCGTTATCGTTATCGGTTTAATAATAGAGAATTAGTAGGCTGATACTTCTTCCATTAAATGAAACGTTAATGTTTCCCCTTTATTACCCATTGATAGTTAATTTCAAGTACTTGTTAACTTTGTACAACTTTTGAGGTTCTTTTGCTGGATGAAACAAATTTTTAAATCGTGGAAAGAGAACACAGACTAATATTTTTACTCCTGCAACCAGTTGCTACAGATTATTATAGTTTTGTTCACCTAACGGTTGTTCGTATTACCTAAAACTAATCGAGATTGATATAGGGTTATATATATAAATTAATGATCAGGATGATGGGAGGTTAAAATCCGGTTAATCGTCTGTCTGTTCGTCCGTCCATGCAAGCTGTAACTTGAGTAAAAATTGATCTCGATGAAACTTGGTATGTGGGTCCCTTGTTTCAACCCCACATAACTAACAAAGCCTTATGCACCTGAAAGTATTTCCCTGGCTTTATTTTTATTGCAAATTGCAAGAATGTGAAATGTTCGATCTTTGACTTTTGTACTTGTTGTATTTAAAATTATGATAACGTAGACATTTTGGTAGCGAAACTAAGCAATTTAGTTACTTGTCATTGAGTTCAACTGATTTTCCAAGAACTGTTGTGTTGGAGCTAATTTGAGCAAGACATGTTCGCTGTTATTACAAGACATATTTTTCTTTTCCAATTTTAGGCATCCATGTCACGTTAACTTCCACGAAACATGTATTTTTAAGCTTCTTTATTTCGCCAAAAATTTGGTACTTGAATACCAACATGTATACTTTCTCGTTTATTTAAAATCAATATATGTGAATGCATGCATCTGGTGTACACTGCGTCTGAGTGCCCTTGTTTCAATTATGCACAACTGCACGTTGCAAGTCTGGCGTAGACAAAAACAAAAACATAAATGAAGAAAGTGCCATAAAAATGGACGTGTTGACAGTCTATTTGTGTAGTAGGCCTAAAAGGAAAGCAGTGTCACGAGCAAACGTTATTTCTCCGTAAAAAGCAAAATACTCTCACCAGAGAGAAGCTATTCCGAAGAATGCAGTGAAACTGAGCAATGTGTACATTGATATTGCAATTTCACATTTTTTGAGGCGGTTATAATGATTTTTCATTTGTCACTGAAAGCATTGCAATTTTACTTCACTCTTTTGCAACAGGATGGTTAATATTAATCGTAGCAGAACTTTTTATCAGCAGTCGGTCGTGTAAAAATGGTTAACATGCGTCACATAGAGGATTAAGTCCAGTTCATGCTATGAACAATAAAAAAATACTAAATATAAAAGTTTTGTTTGCCAGTACTATCGTCAGAGTATTACTTCCGACAGAAAACGCACATAATTTTTACTCTACAAGCAGAGATCTGGCTTTTTTGAACTTAATCGTCTTTAATAGAAATCTAAATTTCTATCTTATAAGCTGGACCAAACTCTTCCTTTGTAGTTATTAAATGAAGAATATCTTATCTTTAATTTCTGAGATACCATAGAAAATGTCGATTCCTTACTCCCGGATAATAAAGTTAATCTTTTTCTAGTCTGAACGAAATTGTTTGACTTAAATCTCTGAATATGGAATTCATCTTTTGATTGTAATGCCTATCACCCTAATAACTTTCTTGTATTGGCCCAAACGGTGTAAAGAGTGTATTTTAAGAGCTTTTCACTTGTTCCAAAACTTATTATTGCTCTGAATTGATTTTCTAAGAACATTAAATGGGTTTTTCTGGTTGCCCTAAGAACTCCTACGTCTATGTTCAAGTATATGCAGCTAGATAATCATGAAAATTCTGATTGGGAACACACTGGAAGCCTGATAAATGTTAATGGTGAAAGAAAAAGGAGACGTGGCAATTTCCAAAGAAAGGGTTAATTTAACGCGTTAGCTGGTTAAGATACATGATGAACTAAAATGATATCTTATAACAGTCAATGAATTATAGAGTTTTAGTTTAGTATTAGTTTGTGTTGGCCAAATCTTCAAAGCGCTTGTTCGATTCTAATATTTGACACACGTAGCACGAATTCAGACCATCTTGAATTTTTATCTCTACTTCTATGTCTGGGACTCATTAAGCAAAAATATTCTGGAGTAATTGCCGGAAAAATGCCAGTATTTTGGAGTTTGAGTTCCATGATCACTGAATATTGGAATCCTGAATATTATTTGGTTATCAGAACAAAAATTTTAGTCTGTTTATTAGTAAGTCACCGTATATCTGTGATAAATATAATATATATTTGATATACATATATTATAACGAGTGATTTTTTTGAGGTTAGGATTTTCATGCATTAGTATTTGACAGATCACGTGGGATTTCAGACATGGTGTCAAAGAGAAAGATGCTCAGTATGCTTTGACATTTCATCATGAATAGACTTACTAACGAGCAACGCTTGCAAATCATTGAATTTTATTACCAAAATCAGTGTTCGGTTCGAAATGTGTTTCGCGCGCGTGTTTTGTTCAGCGATGAGGCTCATTTCTGGTTGAATGGCTACGTAAATAAGCAAAATTGCCGCATTTGGGGTGAAGAGCAACCAGAAGCCGTTCAAGAACTGCCCATGCATCCCGAAAAATGCACTGTTTGGTGTGGTTTGTACGCTGGTGGAATCATTGGACCGTATTTTTTCAAAGATGCTGTTGGACGCAACGTTACGGTGAATGGCGATCGCTATCGTTCGATGCTAACAAACTTTTTGTTGCCAAAAATGGAAGAACTGAACTTGGTTGACATGTGGTTTCAACAAGATGGCGCTACATGCCACACAGCTCGCGATTCTATGGCCATTTTGAGGGAAAACTTCGGACAACAATTCATCTCAAGAAATGGACCCGTAAGTTGGCCACCAAGATCATGCGATTTAACGCCTTTAGACTATTTTTTGTGGGGCTACGTCAAGTCTAAAGTCTACAGAAATAAGCCAGCAACTATTCCAGCTTTGGAAGACAACATTTCCGAAGAAATTCGGGCTATTCCGGCCGAAATGCTCGAAAAAGTTGCCCAAAATTGGACTTTCCGAATGGACCACCTCAGACGCAGCCGCGGTCAACATTTAAATGAAATTATCTTCAAAAAGTAAATGTCATGAACCAATCTAACGTTTCAAATAAAGAACCGATGAGATTTTGCAAATTTTATGCGTTTTTTTTTAAAAAAAAGTTATCAAGCTCTTAAAAAATCCCTATATAACAGACAATTTTCTTACTTTTCTCGTTATGGCCACAAAGTACTACATACATATATACTATACATAGAAATTGAATGTGATTGTTATCTCATGTTATTAGCGCCAACAACGATTTTTTAATTCTAATTTCGCGCGAAAACTCGTTCTTCGAAATATTTTTGTATCTTGTGATGATCAACTCTTCAATAAAATAAAGAAATTAATACATGAGAATCGACGATTAACAATCAGAGATCTTACTAGGATCGTTGGAATATCGGTAAAATTAGTAAAAGCTATTTTGTACTATCATTTTGACCTCAGAAAAGTGAGATCATGATTGGTTCCAAATTCACTAGTTTTTTAGAAAAACAGCGTCGCGTTAACGTCTGTGAAACAGTGTTTTCCGACTACCAGAATGTTATAAAACGCATTATTTTTAGTGGCGATGAGTCTTGGATTTATGTTAGCGACTCGGAAACAGACGATCAATGGCAAAAGTAAGCCGAAGATGAAACAAGAAAAAACGTTAACTTCGGCTGCACCGAAGCATTTCTTTTAGTAACTATGAGTTCAGTTTGTATGGAAGCTATATGCAATAATAATCCGTTCTGGACAATTTCTTCGGAGATTACATTGATGCCTTATAATTTATACCAAATTTCGTGAATATATCTTATCAAATGCAAAAGTTTTCCATACCAGAATTTGATTCCGATCATTCAGTTTGTAAGGCTGCTATTTCTTCCGATTTTACATTATTTCCATGAACAATAACTCACACCAAATTTCGTGATGATACGTTGTCAAATGTGAAAGTTTTCCGCTCAAGAACTTGATTGCGATCGTTCAGTTTGTATGGTCCGATATCGGCAGTTCCGACAAATGAGCAGCTTCTTGAAGAGAAAATGATGTTTGTAAAATTTCAAAACGACATCTTAACAACAGAGGGACTAGTTCATATATATACAGACAAACGGACAGACAGACAAACGGATATGGCTAAATCGACTCAGCTCGACATACTGATCATTTATATATATACTTTATAGGATCTCCGACGCTTCCTTCTGGGTGTTACAAACTTCGTGACAAACTTAATACATATACACTGTTCAGGGTATAAAAATCACGTTAAAGGAGGTAAAAAATCAAGTTTATGTTGACAGTTTTTTTCGATTATGGAGGTGTGCCGACCCCGAATTCTTTCCGTCCGGCGAAACTGTCAACAAGAAATACTATTTGAGTGGTATGCGTTGTGTACGCGAAGCTATTCGGCCGGAATTATGGACCAATAACTCTTGGTTGGTTAATGCACATATACTTGTACGTAGGTATGAGCATGTTAATTCACTCATAAACAATATCAAAGCATCTGTCGTAAAATTTCTTGATTACCTCAGGGAGTTAGATTAACATAAAATGTATAATTCCATAAAAAATATCTCTAAGGAGATCTTTATTACTGGTTTGGTTAAAAGCATAATAAAATTCAGATGTTTAACAATATTGTGTTTATTGTGTTATGTATAGAAACTTTTTTTTGTGTTTTTTGGTGGTTGGTAACTTGAATTGAATTAAAGCCACAATAATACATCTCATGAGCTGCAGGTAAAAAAAGCAAGATATTTCCAGTAATCAGAATCAGATACTCAAACTAACTCAACAAAATCTGGATGTTCGAAGCAATTTCATACTGACGTCAATAATACAGTAAAATATTTTAAATCCTCACAATCATATCCCATCGTAAATTAACTATAATTCTAAAACTTATTTCATAAGCTAAGTTTAGGATCTTTCACAGCTGTTATTATGAATTTTCCATTATTGTCTCAAGTGTCTCATAGCGCTTTCTACGAAATACAATTTGCAGTCGAAGAAATAGAAATAAATCACAAATATTCCTTTTAGTATTGTTCGCGTGGAATAAAAAGTACATATTTATATATTTAGAAAACAAGAAATTAAATTTTTTTTTAGGATTAACTCGTGTTTATGGTTTTGTGAGCATGACAGGGATTGGTTTCATGAATCTTTAGCATCAGAAATACAATATTTCTAGGCTACCATGCAAATATCTGGCAAATTCCGTTATATATTCGACACACAATCGAAATAGGAAAAATATCGAAGGTCAGTACTTTATGTCTTGTGGACAAAATTTTTACGTTAGACGCGCCACTACATCCCTCAGAACAAATTTAAAATATAATAATTTTTTAAATGACTCCTAAAACGATAACCAACGAAATAACAGGAAAACTCGCAAAATATAGGTATATATTTTTACACTCTTGCAACCAGTTGCTATAGAGTATTATGTTTTGTTCACCTAATGGTTGTACGTAACACCTAAAACTAAGCGAGATAAAGAGTTGTATATGTATGAATGATCAGGATGACGAGAAAAGTTGAAGTCCGGGTGACTGTCTGTTCGTCCGGCCGTGCAAGTTGTAACTTGACTCAAAATTGATGAAACTTGGTATGTGGGTTTCTCCATACAAAAAAATTTCGAGTTCGTAGATGGGCGTAATCGGACCACTGCCACGCCCACAAATCGCTATTAACGAAGATCATACAAAGTACCACAAATAAGCACTAAATTAAGATATAAAACTCAAATTTGGCACAGAGGATCGTAATAGCAGGAGACGCTTTTGGGAAAAATTTTTGAAAAGGTAGGCATGTTCTCGCCTTCTAATAAGTTTAATGTATAATGACAGTGTACAAATGAATGAACGCGAATGATAACCCCGCTCACTCCCCATATAACGGTGTTAAAAACTACTAAAATCGCAATAAATCAATAAGTAAATACGTCAGAAATATTAAATTTTACGTCCGAGATTGTATGAGAGATGGGCGCGGCACCGCCTACTTTTTTATGAAAGTCCATATCACGGGACCCAACCGACTGATTTTCATTTTGTAATATAGTACGTGGCACTGTTCGCTTACTCCTATGTCATATGCGAAAATCGGACTACAACCACGCCCATTTCCACTACAACACAGTTTTAAATTCCATTTGCATCTTTCCTTTTGCAGTTTACAAATCAGCAAATATTTAATATATCAGGATAAAGTTATGCACAAATAGTGCCTTTGAGGTATGCCACCCTGTGACTAAAAATGTTCAAATTGAACCAAAACTGTTCAAGCCGTTAGGTATCGAATATGTGGATCTCAGTATCTATAGTAGATTTTATACCGCATATATCGGCCAATATGTGAATTATCTTAATAAAATTAAGAGATGGTGTTCTTTTTATAACGGTGCATCTTTGTGCTTGTAATAAATAAAATTGGGTGAAAACGCTAACAAGCCTTATGTGCCTGAAGGTACTTCCCCGGCTTTAACCTAGCAAGATGCAAGAATATGAAATATTCGGTTATACGCGAACTTAGCCCTTCCTTACTTGTTTTATTGTACTCTTTAGCATATGTTGAAATGCTAAGATGCAAACGTTTCCTTGGTTCTTTCGTTTTGTAAATTTAACCGAAGTGGAAACCACAAAGCCAACTGTTGTTGGGATTGTTTTTTTTTCGGCAGAATTCATATGTTACAATGATCCTCGGATGTAGAACTAAATAGCACTCAACTGATTGTTGAAAGTTTCTAGCGAAAATACAGCATAAAAATCTCTTATAACGGTCTTTTTTCTATATAGGGGAGCTTAAACTGCGATATGTGTATATATAAATGTATAAACACACACTGGCAATATTATGTATAAAAAACGTAGTGTTGATAAGCGTGGCTCGCTTCGCAGAATACCAACTACTTACTATAAGCTTTACATTTTTTGAAATTCTATGTAAAATCGCAAAGTCCTAACAATAAAAATATTTACTCCTCGTAAGGAACATCAAAAAGAAAGTTATGATATTCGCTTATCATTCTTAACATATCTAAGATATAATAATATTCGTCGCCACACAAATATTCATTTACTTCTATATATACATATATGTACAACTTGTGTATGTAAGTAAATACGCCAGAGACCAGAGATACTGTATATGTAGAGACTTAAGTACTTACCAAAGTATATGCGGCGCTTGCCATGCTGCCGGCACGCACTGTCTTCCAACAGCAACAAGATTGCAGTATAGCCATCTTCGTGTGGTTTCTCGTGTTCGTTACCATTTATTCTGCATACGCACAACTTTAAATCCACTTATCAGAAAGTGGACGGCGTCTTAATGGCACACAAATGAATGTTATCAATGTGAACAGATCAGTCACTTTTAAGTTTTCATTTTAAGGGAATACATTAAACGTGAAGTATGCGTTTTATGATTTAAAAAAAATTAATTTGATTTCCGTATGTGTTTCTGTTCGTCTGTATTTAACATACAAACAAATTTGTAAAATTTACGACATAATAAACAGCTGTAAAAAGTTGAATGTGTCAAACAAAACGGGTGAGTACATGACGTTTTACCATTTCTTACTATACTGTACATGGAGAGATAACATCACGCTCATCACTCATATAACAATTATGTTTGAAACTTTTAAAATATCGTACGTTTGTCCTTATGAAGCGAAATTAAGATCTGTTGCATATTTTTCAAAAATTAATTAATGTGCGCGATACCGCCTTTTATGTAAAGTACCATCTCTCTCACAAAGTAACTTGTGCGATATGAACAATTTTTTGTCGAAACGTCTATCATACAAACTGGTCAATCAAAATATAGTCCTTACAAACCTTTTTTTTTTGACAAGATTATTTCAAGAAATTTTGTAAAGCTTTTTACCGAAGGCAAGTCTAACATACAACCTCCAAATATATTGCTAAGGTCGCGCAGCTTTAGTGTATATAAAGAAAAAGTAAACAGGACTTTTTCAATCTAGCGCTACCTGGTAGCGCCATCTACAGTGCGCGAACTTTGGTTAGCCGTTTTTTGGTGGTTTAACAAAAGAGTTATTGTCAGAAGTAACTGAATTTAGAATATTTTCAATACTTCTTTATTTGTAAAAAAAGAGAAAATAGTTTTACATTTCAAATGTATTACAGAACCAAAAAATTAAAATATTGAAAATACAACTTAACTATACCCAAACTTTACTTAGTCGTATTACAAAAATTCAGATAATAAATAGGTTTTCACAAAAATTTAGCAAATTTTCCGCTTTTAATATGAAGTTGCACCCCTATTCTTATTAATTACTTGGAAAATTCAGGGTAGGTGCCTGCAAATTTGCTGTTTTTAGCTCCTGCGCGGCTAAGTACTGGCGCCCATTCGCATACACAGCATTTACAATTATACCCCAAACATTTTCAATGGGGTTTAAATCCGGACTTCTAGCTGGCCATCCTAGCCACGGTATAGAGCGCGAAGCAAAACATTTTTTTGCCTTCTTGGAAACGTGGATGCTGGCATTGTTCTGCTACCAGGTAAACGTAATTACGACGTTATTCTCTAAATACTCAATGAGCACATCATCTATTATCTCAATATAATTTTCTGAATTCATTTTCGTCGTAATAAAATATAGTTTGAGCTTTCCATGGTAGGAAAACCCACCCCACACCATCACAGATCCATCCACGAAATTACGGCTCATTCTAGGGGGATTGTTTTCGTGCAGATCATGCCAATAATAACTCAACCCATCATTTTCGTTTAAACTAAACTTTTTTTCATCAGAAAAAATCACATCGTGCCAGTAATCGGTCCAACTCATTTGCTCCTTCGCAAATTTAAGTCTGACTTTTTGTTTCTGTCTGTAGCTTAAATCTTCTGAACTGAAGTGAAGTTATTGCGTTTTAAGTGTCAGTATGTTTGTGTTATCGGTGCGAAAATGAGCTTCGAACAAAGAGCCAACATTAAATTTTATTTTAAAATTGGTAAAACTTTTACCGAAACGTTTCAATTGATGATACAAGTTTATGGCGATGATTGCGTATGCCGTAGCAGAGTTCACGAGTGGTTTCAACGTTTTCAAAGTGGTCGTGAGGACATAAATAACGATTAACATGTGGGTCAATCAAAATTCGTGATCACCGGAAATTCCATCGAAACTGTGTGTGAATTCATCAAAAATCAGCCGAAATCATGACTTAAATTCATGGAAATGGAAATGAACATCTCCAAAACATTGATTTATCGCATTTTGACCGAACATTTGGGTTACAAAAGGTGTTTGCATGATTTGTTCCGCACCAATTGTCTGACAACCAAATATTGCTCAGGATCCAACATTCGACCAATATCACATTTCAACCATTAACCACTCCCCCCGTATTCACCTGATATGGCACCGTGCAACTTCTTCCTTTTCGGAAAAATGCATTTGACCATGAAAGAAAAGCGTTATGTAGACGTAGAGGCTATTTGAGAGGCTTGCACCGGCATACTGGCGGCCATACCGACCAACGAGCTAAAACACGCTTTTGGACCGCGCAAAAAGCTGTATTGAAACAGAAGGAGACTTTGAAAAAAATAAATTGATTTTGCCGGAAAACCATTTGTTCTGTTTTTTTTAAGTCCACTTTTCTTTGGAACGCACCTTGGAGACCCATTATAACAAACAAACCTTATGTACCTTAAAGTATTTCCTGGGTTTGATTCTATCATGTTGCAAAAGTATACAAATTTCAGTTACATCCGAACTTAGCACTTCCTTACTTGTTTATTTTTTCTATTCTCTATTACAATTCTTTGCTTATCGTATATAGGGATATATACAAGGGATATATATAAGATTTAAAAAAAAATGTATGTTAATAAATACGCGCTAAAAATGAATGTATTTTAAATAATCATCCAGGGGCTTAACTACATATTTCACAAACTACCTGGCTTAATTTTCTATCAAAGCTATAACCACTATACTCGTATTACCATGTCAGCGACAGAAAAAATATATCACGGCTACTCAACCGATTTACCAGTCTTTAAATCCATAAACATGTCTCGTACCATGCAGACTAACACCTTCCTTGACTTTTCAATAAATACCTCCGACATTAAGAAAGATATTTCAACAAAATATTCTAATAGCTGAAGGCTCTGTTTAAAAAGTGGTCTATATCTTGATCTCCATATACTGAACGAAATCATTTTCTTCTCACCGATTGACAATTATGCTTTCCTCATTTGATCATATGGAGATGAATACCTATCTTAACTTATTTATTGACCCACAACTATTTTTTGGGGAACAAATCCTTTTTTGGTACAAATTTTGCATTAGCATAAAAATATAATAGAAAATTTAATACTTTCAGTTTTACACAAAAAGTAATTAAGGCCAGAGGGAGAGAGAAATCTAATTACTTATTAAACTAATTACGCTTTGTGTACGATTTTAAATCTTACAAGCTTGTCAAACACCAAATACCCGCTTATTAAGTAAGTAAGAGTAAGGAGTAAGCAAAGGATGTACTAAGCGCAGTTTTTGTTAACAAAGTATAAAAACAACAAAATCAGCAGGAAACCAAATTTATATTTCTGTGTATTTTCCGCACAGTTCCAACTTTATTTATTTACACATAAATTATGAAGATCTAAAATTACACAGAAACACTATTAGCCATATATCATTCCCAAACAGCACTTAAAGCAATGTTAGTATACACTCTTTTTGTTGTTGTTGCCACAATTTATATGGCAATAAAATTTTGGAAGCCTTATGTTTTAACATATTCACTTGCAGCGCCTGGCACAGACACACTGCTTTGTCAGTAAACTGTTGCCGCGTGTCACTTTCAATAAAAACACTGAACAAACAAGCAAAAAGCACTCTCATATATAGACCTCAACGGCACTTTTTCATAAAAGAGTAACAAGACTAATAGACGTCATAGTCGCAACGTTTGAATAAATCATTCAAGCAAAAACCGTTCCGTCACTTTCGTCTACCTCTTTGCAGGAGAACAAAAAGAAATTCGAAAAAACTATACGACAACGCAAACGATTATTCTGCGTGCTTCCGACTATCACGCGGTACGTCTAAATCGCACAAAATCAACGACAGGACTAACTTTCGATGACTCGCAACAGCGTTGTTTTATGCAACCCTGGTTGTTGTTGTCGCAGAGGATTTTTGTGAATGAAATCTTGTGTTGTGAAATGAGCAAATGTAAACAAATGCGTAAAAGCTCTCCGATCGGTGGATGTTCGTGCGTTGTCGTCCATCGCTGGTTGGAGCTTTCACTTAATTAATTGCATGAAGATGTATATACAAGTATATATACCTTTGCGTCTAAGTATCTTCGAATATACTTGTACTAAGCTTGTACTAATGGCTCTTGTACATATACCAATGAATATAAGCATGTCCTTACACTCTAATCTAGCGATGTTGCGGTTTCTACACAACGACTGTTGGGACTTTAAGTGCATACACTCGGTAGAAAAAGTTTGCGTGCCTATTTACATATGTACATATGTCTCTATTTTCGTTCTGCCGAATAAAGCTGTATTAAGTTTTACGGTAAATCAGATTATTTGCTAAGTATATTTATCAATTAAGAAGGTATTCTAATCGAGAGAACATAATTTCTGTACATTAAGCGTAAACATAAGGAATTATAATATTTAAAAAATGTTCTATGCCCTGTTCAGAAGATTTTCAATCTGTGCAAATGTCATTGTGGCGGAAGAAACTATAGAAAGTTTATCGTAAAATGGCTGCTCTTAAAATAACGATATTTCAGTAATTTGTTTAATTAATCTGAGTCAAGTCAACAAACCTTTAGTCACCTAGTCAACAATCTGAGGACAATGACCGCTTTGTTTACATTTCATAAGATTAATTAATCCTTTGTTTATATTAAGCCAGGTCCACAACCTTTGTTTACATTTAGCCAAGTCAGCAATAACTCTTGAGGTCAATGTCTCTTTTGTTTACACTTAGCCAAGTCAACAACCCGACCTAATTTTTGTTATTTGTTGCCAAATAAAAGCTTGAACAGAAATGCACAAACAGGATAGTTTAAAAGGCGTGATAAAGCAGTTGAGCAACCCTCTTTTTAATGGAGATCATTGTATCTTTCAGCAAGATTCTGCTTCATAACATAAAGGCAAAAAACATTAAACAGTGGCGTCAGATAAATATGAGTGACCAACTTGAAGTCCCGATATAAAGCCAAAGAACTACGGTTTGTGTACGGTGTCGGAGAAATGGATTTGTGGAATACCCATAGAAATTTGAGGGGTCTCAAAAAATGTTTGACTCAAGCAACATCATTAATACCACTAATGTGCCCTCCTATGACAAAATCTTCTGAGGCAATGTGAGAAAACAAATTATGATCATTTCGTATACAATTTTGTATTTCGCTCAATTAATAAATTTGAGCACTTTTGGCTTGGAAAGTTGTGATAAAGAAAAACAATTTCAAATTTCGAAATAAAAATTTTCTTTTGGGATGTTTAATGTATATGAAGTAGTTATGTATGAGTCGCCCTCTGCTTATGAAGCAGCTATTTTGTTGTTTTTATGTTGAAAGACGTTATATCAAAAAAGTTAACGTATTTCTCAACTCTTGCCGAAAAGAGGTTGTGAAGAACGTTCTTTCCGGGCGAAATGACGCTTATAATGCTTTGTCGATATAGAATTATAGGTTATGTTCCTTAAAAAATCGTACCTAATTGCCTTAGAACTATAATCAATTTCCACAACTTAAAAGCTTAATGTATTCACTATTTGCAACAGTAGCAAATCATGCAAATTATATAATATACAAGTACATACTTCCGAAAAATCGTTTTATTGCAAACCTAAATTAATATTTATTGTTCTACCTAAATCGAAATATAAATTGCGTTTATATAATCCGTTTAAAAGCATTAAAGTAATTAATTATTAATTGTGCAAAATGAAATTCAATTAAACTATTTTGATGGCTTTATTGATTTTATAGTTCTTTACGAGAATATATGAGTGTATATGGTACATTACCCATATAACACAAAATTATATCCCAGTCTGTTTCCGCGTTGTAAGTAACGAGTGGGCCATCTAACGTTTTAAATTTGAATTATCTATATTTCGACATTGGAAACGTCAAATACCATTCAGAAAGTGACAGATATTCCTTAAAAAGTCTTAAATTTACGAAATGGGTCGCTATTTACTAGAAGAAAACTGGAAAATATTAACAGACTGGGCAGAAGATCGTTTGACCGAGGATGGTCAATTTAACCGAAAAATCATCTTTTCGGACGAGGCTCATTTCCACCTCGATGGTTACGTTAACAAGCAGAATTGTCGCATTAACCGCCGTAACAATCAATGGTGAGCGATATCGCGAACCGAAATAAATTTTTCTTCAAGCAAATTGAAGAGGAAGACTTGGACAACATTTGGTTCCAACAGGACGGCGCTACGTGTCATACAACAAACGCTATACTCAATCTTTTACGCCCTATCTTTAAATTTAAAATTTTATATGGCTCGCCCTATATAAAGTATATCAAAGACTCATCTCTAGTAGTTTCAGTAGTCGGAAAGCGTTGTTTCACAGAGGTTAACGCGACGCGGTTTTTTAAAAAAATTGAGTGATTTTTTAATCAATCGTGCTTTCACTTTTCTTAGGCCCAAATGATCTTTCAAAATGGTTTCCACTGATTCTTTCGATATTGCAACGATGACAGTAAGTCTTCTGTCTGTTAATCGTCGATTCTCAAGCACCGATTTCTTTATATTATTGACGTGTTGATCACCAGTTGATCTCGTTGTCAATGCGCCCTCGAACCTCTTTGAATAACTTGTTCCGAAATTGTACCAAAAAGACTTGCTCGCAACAATTATCACCGATGGCCTTTTACAACTTTCTTTGGCACGAAACATTTAATTCCACTCTCAAAATTTTATCGAACTTTTTTGTTGAATAAGTTTACTCATCGTAGATCAATCGCCGAATGCACTTTATGTATTTCAGAAAGACAAGCGATACTAACAGTCACACCAACCTAAAAAAAAATAGTTCGAGGAATAAATTTTCGGTCGAAATTTAAATTAAAAAGTCTTGCTATTTTTTGCCAACAATTGTATTTCGAGCGACCAGAGATATTTCGCTTGCTGGGTTGTAAGGCACAAATATACTTTCAGTTGTACGAAATTTTGAATTTTGTAAGCCATTAACTAGTTCAAATTAAATTGTATTTGATTCTATAAATTCCAATGAAAATCCGCAATGAAAGCGACACTTATTTCCAATTTAAGCCTTGAAACCCTTTTCGCATTGCCAATATTATGTGACGCATATTAATTACTTGTAAATGTGTGTATGTGTGTGTGTGTGTGTAAATACAAGCTAAACTAATGGAAACAGGTTTAATTTGCATACAAATTTTGTGTGTTTGTATGGCTGAATAACTCTCTGACTTCACCGAATTTCCATTACAGTTATATTTTAGGCGCCTATACAAAAACACACATGCTTCCATGTGTGGTTATGCAGCTTTGTATGAAAACAAACTACTCACAAAACTAGAGTCTAATTATTATTGCTTACCTATGTATTAAATTAGTCAGTATGAAAATAAGCATATAACATGGGCTTATTCTCATACTAACTAATAGAAATCTTAATATAAAATTTATAATTGAAAGAAAATGAGTTGTTTTGGTAATTATATTTTCTCTACAGAAACTAATTTAAATAAAGCTGACATTAAAATTGTGTTGCGTAAGTTTTGTGTATTTTAATAATCAGAATTTGTATTTATTCCTAATTAATTTATTATAAGCAAGTGTGAAATCTAATAAACTACTCTTGGCTGTTTTCAGCTTAGATTTTAAGTTTTATATACAATATAATAAACTAATATTATATTAAAGATAGAAAATGAAGAAGAACATAATTATTTCCTTCTCGTATTCAGTATATCTAACCAATAGGTCGACATTTTTTATAACATAAAAGGATATAAAAAAATCCATGTTTTGATTTTGATAAATTGCTTTGTAAGGCAGCTTAGTGGCCTGATCTAAAAAATTTGCACAAAGAGCGTTGCTTTGGACAATAATTTGTTCCAAATTGCATGAAGATATCTAGAAAAATTAACATATTTTCTATAAAAGAACTTGAACTTCATCGTTCAGTTCGACAACAACTAAAAAGTTCTATAAAATCAAGATTTCTCAAAAAAAACTTTTGGTTTTAACGATACTAACTTTTCTGTCAGCTGGTAGTCTTCAATATAAAAAAATAATGTGTCAATTCCGTTCGATATAGTAATTTTTTATTTCATTATATGTATTACATTATAGATATATTAATAATGTTAGAAACATTTTATTATCTGATTCTGTGGCAAAAATATACGAACTGACCCGTCTGATAAAATTAAGACATTTTTACTATTAAATATTTTATTTTACTTTTCAAATAGTTTGCAATTCATCTGCAACACGAATTAAATATTATAAAATAGATCAATTTGTAAATTTGTATCCCTATCAGTAATAAATATAACATAATTATTAAAATCGTGTTGTTTAAATACAACATTTTTTATAGCTTAAGTACTCCTCTCCACAAAACATCAGATATTATAATATGTATAAGTAGAAGTAGGTAAATCTTTCAAAACAATACCCAAAAATAGTTTTAATACAAAAGGGTGTATGTGGTACCATATAATACTCAATAAATCACTAAGTATGTTAAATGTTTTCGTATAATTTAAACTCTCTTGATTAGTCTGAGTGGAATTAAAGTACAAGCAAGTCGAACTTTCAAACTTCTAAATTGACCTTTGGTCGAAAATTGAAGCGCGAGTGAAATTAATTTCCCAGTAGCACACATGCAAACACATATTTTTTGGTGCAATCTCACTCAATACCTGTAGCTTTTGTTTGGCCAGCACTCATACGCCCTGGTGGTCAACCACTAACCTGCCGTGGCTTTTGTGGCTGTGGTAGATAACTAGTTTGGCGAACCGGGCTGGCACAAAACGGCCACGGTTTATTAATGTTAAACAAAATGTGTGCAATAAATTATGAATATGCTCTCTCACGCACAAAACTTTTAGCCGATTTTAAGCGGAAATGTTCAATGAACAGAGTTGAACGTGCAACGTAGCGTATACGCGACATAATAGACGACGGTTATTGTATGCTTGAATGCAAGCGAGCATCCAGTTTCGAGTAGACAGCTACATTTGTATGTGTGCACAATTATGTATATATTTGCGGTTTGTGTAAAAGCGCATTCGAAAATATCTAGACAATCTGTTGCATAAACAATTCAAAGGAAATTTCAGGTCACTGAACGGTTATGTTCCCAGTGAAATTTAATCCATATGCAGTTCGCTGAAATGCTGATTACGAATGTTGTTGTTGTTTTTTGTTGTAAAAAAAAGTTCGAAGATTATGCCAACTTTTCTTTTTTTCCACTGAAATTGCATTTGTTTGCTTGACCTTCAGCAGCTTAGATCGTTTCAATGCAAAAAATGGCAAAACAGTTTTTTCACATATAAGCTCCAATCATCCAAAAGCACACAACATGTTAACTTCCAAGTGTTAAATCATTTTATATTATTCTTAAAACGTAAAGATTTAGGAGAAATAAGAGCGCACGCTACTGACAAAAGTTAAGGCCTGGCCAACATCTAGGACACATCCATCAAATAGAGGGAAAAGATTTACGAATTAGCCAATACTTCGCTACTAGAATGGTTCCTGAAGACTTTCTAAACTTATGTGCCACTTTTTTTACGCAACCGACATTATCTTTGCAACAATCCGACTAATGTTGTTATCAATTTATAGAAGCAACTGTTATGAGAGCAAGATCCCTTATATACGAGTACATAAGTCTATATTAACCACGAACATATTTAACCTGGAGCCAGCCTTCACTAAATATGCAAGTCAACCTTTCGCGGTGTTTACATTAACTGAGTCTATTAAACTGTTATGATGTGTCAAACTGCATTAGCTTAATGCATTTTTAAGTAACGTTAGCGGAAACATGGCTGAACACTTACCAGAGGTGCGGTTACAATTCAATGAAAAATAATGCGAAAAAATTTCATGTTTCATTGCATGTGTACTATATGCAAACAACAGTTATTAAATTTCGAAGTGAACTACAGCTTACTTTAGGGCTTGTGTTGCTAAGGTATTAGCTTCAATAAATATGCAGTACATTTACGAGTATATTATAAGGTCTTAAATGTATTGCCTGAAAGCATATTTCTTTACAAAATTTATTTCTCAGTATGCGAAAAAAGCTCGTAACAGATGTTTACACACTACTGTGACATATGAAAAATTCTATGTATTTGTAACAATTTCTTTTCATATCGCCCAACAATCTGTTATAAATTCTTGCTATCACTGAGGTGGTTTTGTAGTCCAATAAAACCCAGCTTAACTTCGTCTGACTATGTGGGTGGAATTCATCAAAATTCTAGACGATATTTGTGCATGTAAATATGCATATAGACTTTAAGATTTTCATATCCATTCCAAAAACCTTTCTCCTACCTTTTCTATCGAAAATATAAGCTTACGCTTGTATGTATGTATGGTATATTGCTCGAAAGTTCTATGAAAAGCTGTGATAGTACATTAATTTTTTTCTATAAAATAGTCAACTGCACGCCAAAATAACCCTTTCTAGCTTATGTAACCGAACATTTGGGCTTATGATTTTGTTTTCTGAGCAAACTTGACAGTTTAAGCGGCATTACCTTATTGAAAAAAACACGAGTAAATTCAATAAACAATATTAATTAACTGCAATATTATATCCAATAGATTAAGTAGCATCTACTGCAATGCAATTGACAATCAAATATATTTAATTAAACTTTTAGCAGCAGCTATCAATCATCTGTCAAATCTGAAAATTTAATAACTTATGCACCCCGCGCTAGAGTTGGGATTCCACCATTGTTTGAGTGAAAAGTCAATTTTGACTGATAATCCAGTTTAAGAAACTGTATGCTAGGTAAATACATGAGAGATGAAGCTTAGGTGTTCTAAATCTATTTACTTATATTCTTTTGAGTTAGGAATAATAAAGGGTTTACAGACTAAAAGTATCTACACACGACCCACTTTGGTTTTTGTTTGATCTTCTTTGATTAAATAGGTGCCAGAATAAAGTGGATGCTTTAGGTTTTTAGTTCTTGTGATGAACTTTATTATAATCATATTTATAATAACAAGCAAGAAAGGGCTAAATTCGGATGCAATCGAACATTTTATACTCTTGCAACTTGCCAGAATCAACGGCACGGAAATACCTTAAGATGTGTAACGTCAAACAGAGGATCGGAATCTAAGCAACCTTATATATACATATACTTTATAAAAGTCATACTCCGGCCGAGAAATTCGGCATAAAAACGCAAATTATTAGTATATGGGAGTTGGAGGAGTATCGTTCGGGGTTAATCGTATTTGTCGAAATGTATAGGTCGAAGATTTGGAATTTCACCAAAAAGTGGTCTGCGTCACCCCCATTGTACAATTTCCACACCGGCCCGCATAAAATCTTGTCATAGGTATGTGGGGGCTCAGGGAACTTTTACCAGATTCAACCCATTTTTGATTCAAAGAAATATTATTGTCAGGAAAGATTTCAGTCCAAATTTGAATTGTATATCTCACACATTTAGCGGGGCTATCTTTCGATTTCATTCATTTTCACACTGTCGGTAGGAATTAAAATATTTGAGTCCAACAGATTTAGTTGTTGTAGCTTTAGTAGTTTAAGAGGTATGTGCATTAATCTTATTAGAAAGCAGCTCCACGCCCACTTTTTCAAGATTTTTTGCCCCTTGCTACTGTGATGCCTTGTGCCAAGTTAGAATTTAAAGCTATCACAACATATATTTTTTATGTCCTGAGATATATGATTTAATTTTTCCACTTGATTACTTTAATTAACATCGGAATGGTTATTATAAATTGCACTGAAAAAAAAAATTACAACAGTTTGCACTAGCTTTGACTATGATTATCATTAAATTTGACCTAATAAAAGTCACATATTTAAGAAACTTAAACGTAGTACTGAATTTGATTCGATTCGTACTCTACACCGCTACAATAATATACATATTGTATATATAGGATACATTTTAGACGTGTGGTTTTCAAAGCGGCAATATTGTGAAGCAGAGTATCGAAAAAAAAACCAAAATGAGTCCATTCGCTTTAGCGAGCAATAATTGGAGCTGTCTCCGTTCACTTTTTAGGAGATCTTGCGGAAGGATCTTGGTTTGCGGGCTTACAAAGCCAAAGCCTACCCTGATATTCACAAAAAAATTCTAATCAACAGTGAAGCTGAACTTTTGATTGAATAGGTACTTGAATAAACAAAATTGTCACATTTGGAATGATGATAATGCACAAGCTATTGCTGAGGGAATCATTGGTCCCTATTTCTTCAAAAACCAAGCCGGTCATAATGTTAATGGGGAATGCCGTAGAGCCTTTAGAATTATTTTTTAATGCCTGAATTGGTGAATATTGAAGATTACCGCATTTGGTTCCATATGGCCAGCGAAACAACCAACTTATTAAAGGAAACTTTTGCTGATCGCATTATCGCGTGTCGTGAGCCAATAGCGCGGCTTCCAAAATCGTGGGATTTAACATCGCTGCACTATTTCGTGTGGAGTTATGTGAAGTCAATGGTCGAATATTCATCTTTATTTCACATTATCCACTGGCCTTACGGAGTTTAAAAAGATGTCGCAGCTGTTACTGGTACTTTCTATGTAATATAAGTATATTCAATATTTTTGTAGGAGCTTCTCAAATTTAATTGGGGTAACCTCTATTTTTAAAGTATCATAATACTGAAGTTCATATTATGAAATTTCAAAAGATTTTATTCATAAAAATTCAATGTTCAATTCAAGTTCCTCAAGATATTGAATAACTTGAATGTCTTTCACAGATATTTCACTTCAGGCGTTGCGTGTTACATAATATAAAATACAATAAACTACACAATAAAATGCTCTTACATTACATACATATGTAAACAAGTATTCAGCTAAGCAATGAGAATAAAGTCTGGTAAGAAATTAGATCGCTATAAAATATGTGTATATAATTTCTATTATTATCGCGCATTTAGCTATGCATGGGTATAATGTTGTCATTTGAACCTGTAATAGTCACGCAACTTATGGCACAGAGTTGAGTACCACCTTACACACGAAGACTTTTACCGCCCGAACCATTATTTGGAAACTTGGAGATGACAAGAAAAGACGAAAGGATCGTGCCACTCGAACTAGAGCGCCACGGTTTTTATAATATAATTTAAATATTTTAGAGAAGGGTTAATAAGGATAAAAATTAGCTAATCGATAATATATTTGTGCATCGGGTACATGAAAGGTACAAGAATTTGAAAATATGATATGAAAGGGAGTGCAGAAAATTGTTCGGCTCGAGTTGTTAAAGGCCTGTCTCTCGTGTGTATAACCAGTTTAACTTAAAATTTGCTTATAAAATTTAAAACTCCATCGCGATTAATAAAAGGTTAGCCCAAAAATAATTGATTTACGTATTTATGTTCGTCTGCCAGCTTTACTTTCAAGTGACATCTTAGTTCTGTTTGGTAGATGAGCAACATATACATTTGGTATTTATTGTAAAGCATTTCCAACAGGGTCATTATTTTGCTTCCAGACAAGTATATTGCTACATCACCTGTGAGTGATGTTCAGTGTTCAGGGATTTGCAATAAATTAAACATGTACTTGTAGCTGTTACTCCTGCGGCCACACTATAAATTAATAGAATGGCCTGGAAAGCAATTTGATGTTTTGACGACCCAATACCTGGTAGAAAAGGAAATATATTTACAAACATTTTCTATTAATCGAATTTTACTCTTACTATACGGCGTTTGGTTAGGACTAAACTATTAAAAATATATTTACCAGTAGAAACTATTAATATACAAACAAATTCATACACAATTTTAGAATTCGGAGATGCGTTTTTTACTATTCTTTTGTTTATTTTTAGTCGTTATTATTCGTTTCTCTCATATTTCCATTGTCCACGTTTTGCTGAGTCAATGTGTTACAAATTTTTGGCCCCATTAACAATTCTCTTCTTTTAAATAGCTGTCAATAAAGTGATAAGAAAGAAAAGAGAAGGTCCTTCCTCAACTAAATCGACAACAGTATACAATACGCTGACCAGACTTCGGACGCAACCAACTTCTGACATGCACTGACCACCATTCACAGTGGAGCCATAAACATCTTTACCGACTCCCACTCAGTGAATGGCGTGACCACTCATTGCAGAAAACGAACTCGGCGTGAGAATCGAGAGTGGCCCTTGCGCAGCAAGTGGTTCTGGATACGGTAGCAAGTTAAATTCCTACTTATTCAGAATCGACCCTGACATATAAAATATTTAAATATGCAGAATGGAACAAGTTCTGCAGGACACTAACTACTCTTTCCATGCCCAGCTAACCCTACACATCTGACAACCCTCTTTTTATGGTTCGACCAGAACATTTCGACTTCGAAAAATGGGGAAAAGAAAAGAACTAATTAGTCCAATACCCAGTCAAATGTCATATAGCGTTATGGAATACTCGGTGTGCGAACACTCGTAGAGCTGCTAAAGACTTTGGTGTGATTGAGGCATCAATTGTAACAGCAAAGTAAATAGCTTTGCGGCATCATTGACACCGTTACCGTTTGACTTTCCGCTCACGCCATTGCAGATATATTGTGGTATGGTATGGTGGCGCTCGCATATTTCGCGAAATTTCGCCGCACACTGTGAATCTGTAGTAAGATTAAGAAGAAACAGAGATTAGCAATTGCAATACAACCATTGTTGTATAACGTGTTGAGCGCGTTGTTTCAGTTTGAATTGTTTCATGTGCCGCGTATTGACGGTGAGAAATTTCCTCTCGAATTCCTCAGCGTCGACCTCCAACTCGCGCGCACACAACTCTGCGCGTGTGTAAATATCCTTTGGCAGCCATTTCAACACTAGTTCTTCCAGTTCGCCGAGCGTGCAATGCAACGCCTCTTGCAACTGCACAAAGCGCAACATGCCACGCCAATTGCTGAGCTTCATCTACTTGGCAATAATGCGCGCAGCCAAGCGGCATTCCACAACGCGTTTATTAAAATCCGCCAGACTGTTGGCCACAATGAAGCACACACCAGCCGGCAACTGTATGGGTGTGGCACGCAGCTCCGGATGGAATTCGATGAATTGTGCGCAACCAGCTTTGGCCAGGTAGGAGGTGTACCATTTTGCGGCAAATCAGTGCTATTCGCGGGAGGTGTGAGAATTTTGGTTTGTAAGTGAAATAATAAAAGTTGCGGAGATATTGCAGAAAGGCTTACCTGAGCGCACTCAAATCACATTTGAAGTTTTCATAACGCTTTGTTTCTACATTGCGTGGATATAGAAATATATTTTCTTCATTGCGGCCGACCGCCAACAGTATGTACTAAGCAGTAGCCATTGGTAAGACAGAGTAGCCGCCACGTGCTCGCCGATTAACTCCTGCCAACAGGTACAACTTCGGTCGCCTACTTAGACCGAGAATTGAGAAGTTAAGTCCTTTCTAGCCGAACAAAAACCAAACTGTACAAGTCACTCATTATTCCCGTCCTGCTATATGGTGCGTAGGCATCGACGATGACATCTGATGAGTCGACGTTGCGAGTTTTCGTTAGAAAGGTTTTGTGGAAGACTTATGGTCCTTTGCGCTTTGGCCTCGGCGAATATCGCATTCGTTGGAACGATGAGCCGTAGAAGATATACGACGACATTGACATAATTAATTCAGCGAACTAAAAGACTGCGGCTATGCTTGTAATGTCATCCGAAACTAACTAAACTAATATAGATTTCAATATTGATCTGACAATTATGTTGAATTATTAAGAAAAATTCCTTACTATTTGGGTGATTGTATTACATATCACCCTAATAACCTTATGTATTGGCTCACACACTGGATTGAAAGAGCTTTTCATATTTTCATAACGATAAAAACATTGCAAAATAGAACCACCATAAGAATATCTTTTATACGAGTAAGAATAAAACTTTGCAGAAACAATGTTCTCATTATAAGATGGTCGAATGTAGACCATGATATCTGAAGCTCCAGATTTTCGGTTAAATTTAAGATGCCATAATAAAAATAGCTCTTGTTTACTCAATATAACATACTATTGATCTTACCATCTACCGTAAATATTCGTCGATATCATAACTAAACATATTTTATTAGGTATACTAGAATTGTAAAAGAGAGAAGCCGAAGTACGTGTGTGCGAATAGCTTGACAAGCTCGCCGACAGGGGAAATGCTCGAAAATTTTACGAAACGAAGCGACGACTAACAGAAGGTTTTAAGATCGCAGCATACCCTCGTAGACCCTCCAAAGGTTATCTAGTGACTGATGCCCAAAGTATATTAAAATTTGGAAAGGAACACTTCTCCCGCCTGCTGAATGGCAGTGAAATTACAACGCCAGGAGAAGGCCTCAAGAATATTTTCCTAAATTTTCAAGTTGATCAGAGTAATATTTTCGGAGATAGGGCCTTGATAACTTGTTCAATGCAATGCTGCGAAATTTTAATTTTTGTGTAAAAGTGTCTGCCAAAAATTCAATTTTCACTTTTTTTTTTCATCCAAGTTCAATATTAAGGAAACAGGAAATTTACTGTTAAAGAAGTAGACTTCGTATCAGAAGAATGGGCAATAAGGGCTTGTGTACCTCAGGGTAGCGTGCTAGGCCTAACTCTGCACACAATATATACAGCAGACATTCCAACAGCTATTAACATATTGACATACACTTTCGTGGATGACACAGCTCTAGTAACCCGTAACAAATGCCCCATCAGAGCATCAAGAGTATTAGAGGAGCACTTAACTTTTGTCGAAGAATGGCTAGCCAAATGGCGTATAAATATTAATAAGCAGAAATGCAACCATGTTACATTCTCGCTAAAACCAGAAACGTATCAGACAGTTAAAATAAACAATGTCCTTGCAGCCCAAGCGAATAAAGTAACTTTTAACTTAAGATTCACCTGGATCGAAGGCTCACGTGGCGAAAACATATAGCGAGTTAAATAACTTGCATGAAATTAAAAGCTTAAAGTTTAAATTGGCTTTTAAACAAAAATTCTAAACTTAACCCAGTCAAAAAAACCTTATTATACAATGCAATCATAAAACCGATTTGGATGTAAGGCATTCAACTGTGGGTACGACCTGTGCAACCAACATTGATATAATACAAAGGTTCGAATCCAAAATGCTTAGAAAAATCATCGATTCACCATGGTACTTGCGTAATTAAAATATTCATAAAGTCTTAATATTTTTATGGTAGAGAAGGAGATAGAGGACAGCAGAATGAGATATATTTCCAAACTTCGCGAACATTCAAACCCATTGGCTAACGCCTTGGTAAATTCTGCAATCAAACACGCCTAAAAATAAGTGATCTACCAGCCTACTATAGAGCAACGTTCTACTAAAAAAACTCAACCAAATACTTGAGCTTCTTTAGATTTAAGATTTGAAAACTTATTGTTAAGCTTTACCAAGCAAATCCAATAAATAAAGAAATATTGTAAAAAAATGTTAAGGTTTTAACTAAAACAAGTATTTTTTCACTTTAGATGATCTTCTAAGGAGTTATCCTGACGCATATTTTTTCCGAGGGGTTAACGGAAATGGCGGCGCAATGGCCGAGTTTTAAATATTTTTTTCCAAAAATTTCAGAATTTCTTTGTAAATAGTAAACTTGTAAATAGTAAGTTGATAACAATAAAAAATACGAATAAAATATTTCATTTTTTATATGAGAAAAAAATTGTTGAAAAAAGGCTCGAGCAAAACCATGTAACCCCTTAATGAAAGCGAGGGAACACTTTTTTAGTATGTGTCGTGATAACAGTATAAAATATTCGCTTGCAGCCGAACATAGCCCTTTTTTCTCGTAAAAAATAAATTTCAGTGACCCTAAGACAATCAATAAAACTTATCTCACTTTTGGATGCAATTTAAAAGCTTTGATATTATAGTTTAGTAGATAAGTTATTCCAAAGTCAAACCATCTATCTGTTCAATATTTATGTACTCTCGCAACAAAGTTGCTAAGGAGAGTATTATAGTTTGTTCACATAACGGTGTTTTGTAAGTCCTAACCTAAAAGAGTCAGATATAGGGTTATATATACCGAAGTGATCAGGGTGACGAGTAGAGTTGAAATCCGGATGACTGTCTGTCCGTCCGTCCGTCCTGTCCGTCCGTCCGTCTGTCCGTCCGTCAAGCTGCAACTTGAGTAAAAATTGAGATATCATGATGAAACTTGTACACGTATTTCTTGGCTCCCTAAGAAGGTTTAAGTTCGAAGATGGCAAAATCAGTCCACTGCCACGCCCACAAAATGGCGAAAACCAAAACCTATAAAGTGTCATAACTAAGCCATAAATAAAGATATTAAAGTGAAATTGGCACAAAGGGATCGCATTAGGGAGGAGCATATTTGGACGTATTTTTTTTGGAAAAGTGGGCGTGGCCCCGCCCCCTACAAAGTTTTTTTGTACATATTTCGGAAACTACTATAGCTATGTCAACCAAACTCATTAGAGTCGTTTCCTTCAGGCATTTCCAAATAAAGTTTAAAAATTGAAGAAAACGGATAATAACCACCCCCACCACCCAAACAAAGGTTATGTTTAAAAAAACAAAATGTGCGTTAACCGACTAACAAAAAACGTCAGAAATACTAAATTTTATGGAAGAAATGGCAGAAGAACGCTGCACCCAGGCTTTTTTTTTAAATTGAAAATGGGCGTGGCGTCGCCCACTTATGGACCAAAAACCATGTCTCAGGAAACTACTCGACCGATTCCAATAAAATTCGGTATATAATATTTTCTTAACACCCTGATGACATGTACGAAATATGGGTGAAATCGATTCACAACCACGCCTTCTTTCAATATAAGGCTATTTTGAATTCCATCTGATGCCTTCTCTCTATAATATATACATTAAGAACCAATGATGATAGCGGAATAAAACTTTACACAAATACGGTATTTGAGCTGAGATATCCCTTGTGGAAAAGTTGTGGTGATCGAACTATAACTTTTCAAGGTCCCTGATATCGAACACGAAGAACTCAGTGCCTAACCTAACCTAAATTTTCACCGAAAATATCAGTAAATCTCTCAGAATTTAATTCTAATTAATTTTACAGTAAAATAAAAAAATATATAAATGACGGATAATGAAACTCTCGATTATAGTTTAGTAGATAAGTAATTCCAAAGTCAAACCACCTCTCTATTCAATATTTTTTTTTCGTTCACTGGCAGCCACATTTAAAATAATATTTTGCGCTGCATTGTAGATAAATACGTACTTGTACATAACATAAAATTAGTATTTGCTTACCTTTTACCTGCGCTCATCGAAGCGAAAAGAAGAGTCAAACTCTGTGAACAACATTTGGCTAAACATTTATTTAACATGTAAAGTTCTATTACATTAAATTGGTGTAAACAAACAATGTAAAAAAGAAGAAAAACAAACAAAGGAAATAGAATTCGTTTTGCGAGTACAAACAAATGCAAAGTATAAAAAAATATATAAATACAATAGATAAAAGTTAAATTTGTGCGCACCTTTCGATATACATAAGTGCCTATGAGGACATACATTTAGACAGTCACAAACTTACATGTACTTTACTTTACATGTATATGTATGTATGTTTACCATGCATGTTTCAATGCACACATGGCTATGTATGTCCAGTGTAAATATTCTTAAAAGTTGGACATGAGTATTATAACTTTTGTTGTATTAATTTCTATGACTTCCTTTATTAAATTAATTTAAAAATAGCAGATGTAACACTGATGAGGATATGTATTGCCTGTGCGACTTATTTTTTCGTTCGTTCCACTGTCACATGAACAGTATTTAAAATTTAATTATACTTTAATGTTTTGGCATATAAGAAATTTACATAAGTACATAAACTTAAATAAAATATGTGTATATACATATAAATATGTAAGGATATTTTGGTATATATGTATAAATATGGCTTTATATGTACGTAACTCGTGGCTGAAGCATGAAATTTACTTTCTTTCTGCCATTTTCGCTTCACATTACATAGACATACTATATGTACATATATAAATATTTTGTTTCCCCATTAATTGAAATTAATGACATCTCTAATATTACAACTTTGCTATCCAATTGCTAAGCTCCTTGTTATTTTATACACTAATTATATATATAGCTAAGTATATACTTTAACAAAACGTTTATGCTCTTACAATGATATGGCAACTACATACATACATAAATTGAATTTAAAACAAAATGCAAAGCCATTGGCCATTTAAGAGCATAAATCTTCGACAGATTCGCCTTGTAAAAGCAACAAGCGTTGCTGCTCCTTCTTCTTCGATAGGCCTTTAGTCTTGCCTCGTCGGTTGACTACGCCGTCCTCCTCATCCATCATGCGTAAAATTGTCGTCTAGCAAACAAAAAAATATATTTATATATATTTGCATACATATGTACACCATATAAAATAAGTTCAAGAGAAAGTCCAATATTGTACACAAATTTGGAGATGACAGCTTAGGAAAAAGATATAAGTGATGCCGAAATTGATAATGTTATGTAAATCGGTAAGTGAACTTCATAAAGAGTATTCTTCTTAAAGTATTTAATTTACAGGTTTTTCAGGAAATTAATAGGACTGAGTCGATTTAAAAAAAAAATTATTGGACCGATTGTAGCAATTCTTTAAAAACTTTCGAAATAGACTCCTTCTGCCTCGAGCGCGATTTTAAAGCATTGAAGGCAGCACAGAGGGACTCTCCGGATTAGCCTTGAGGGCCGAGGTGCATACTGCTATTCTCTCTGTCTTCTCAAAATGCTTTCCTTTCAACAACCTTTTCAGGCAAGGAAACAAAAAAGTCCGGGGGGACCACATCGGCTGCGGAAGCATTGGGATGCCGACCTTGGTTAGGTAGCTGTTCACAAGAAAGGAGTTGTGAGCCGGGGCGTTGTCGTAGTGCATCTCCCAATCGGCTGCTATGTCTTGTCGAACTCAATTGACCCTTCGTTTGAGTCTTTTGACGACTTCCATGTAAAACTTGGCATTAATGGTTTGTAGTGGACGATTCCTTTAATATCAAAAAAAAATTAGCATGGTTTTCACTTTGGATTTGCTCATTCTTCGGGTCTTCATCAGTGACCTCGTGTCACCGAAACACACCACTTCTTGCTAAAACAACATCTGGGTAAGCCTGCTCGATCATATCAAACGTCTCTGTCGCAGATTTACCGAGTTTCACACAGAATTTTATCGCGTACCTCTGCTCTAACGAACGCTCATTTTCGGCTTGCACCACTCACAGAAACACGTCGCGCGAAATATTTGTGCTGCCTCTCCAGCTGCTCGGAGACAACTGATCAGTCGCTCGTTCGTTAGCTAGGAACGTCCTCTACCGAATCCAATCGGTGCGCACACGCCTCGAAGTACAGTCGCGGTGGAAGAAAATCAGTCCAATTACTTTCCGGACAAACCCTGTACAAAAAACTTTAATTTTGGGAAAATTATAGTTTTTATCTCAAGACAGTTTCCTTTCGATAGGCGAGTAGTAGACTCCATGACTTTTCAAGCAATCTTGAAAAATAACTTTTCTTCAGGAGGCCTGCATAATAAAAAAATTCTGCCCAGTGAGCGACCTCTTCCAGTGTACAAACAGAAATAAATCGGGTGGAGAGTAATTCGGAGGATACGGCGATTGTGGTAGCACTTATAGTCTAATTTGACTGCTTTGGCCGTAGTGACGGCGGAGATGGAAGCCAGTACGTTGCCTTGTTAGACTTTTCTTTTCTTTCTACAACTTTTTCCTGAGCTTTCTTTTTCTGACGTCGAATCCGTTCTTACAATATTTCACGCAGAATTTAACCTACGTGGTCTTTAGAAACAGCTCACTATCTCAGTGATATCGCACATACAGTTTGCCAATACGAGATGATGTTTGTCATCAAAAACCAACGTACGATTTCATTAATATTTCAGATCGAATCACCGACAGATGTTGCTCATACACCGTTTTTCCAAAATCAGCAAACATGACCTCTTTCACAGGCTGTCAAAATGAAAATTCGGGTCTGCTTCGGCTTAAGCGTCACCATGGTAAACTTCTCTTGCACCTCGCACGGTGCTACGTATCAATATTGACTTATCGGAACGGCCTTGCAAATCCCTACCCCAAACTTAAAATGATTCTTCATAAATTTTTGTTTTTTCAATCTGAGTAACAAATTACTTTTTCAACTGTAATTTATTATCGTTCCCTGCATATAATAAATTATGCAATTAACGCACAAAGCCAAGAAGCACTCACCTGATCCGAGCAATCCATGGGCGCCACCGAAATATCACGTACTGCACGAAATTTACCGCAATTATTCAAGTGTTCGTTTTCCAAACGAAAATAGTTCCAAATGAAACGACGAAACACCTCCAATGGGCTGAGTATGGTCATCATTACGTCACCCTCCATATAACCCGCCTCAATTAAGCTCATCGATACGGTCCAACCGAAACGCAGCACTAAATCTTCCACAATGCCAAAGTAGTAGAACCACTGAGCAAGATAAATAAGTGGAAAATACAACATTAGAAACAAAGGAACGGTACAATACATAAACAATAAGTAAATAGCTGCCTAATTGGGCAAAAAATCATGTCAATTTACAACAGTGAAGTGTTTGGGGTGTAACGAGCTGTTGTCAGCAAATGACTCCAACTTGAAATATCTCTGCATATTTTTATATGAGTGTGCGTGTGTGTGAGAAAGCTGTAATACCAACAAACTTACCGTCGACGAGTAGACAATTTCTTCACGCAAAAAGCGATTATCACCAGCCTTGGCATCAAAGAGGCCCCAATCCATTTTAATGTCCCACGTGTAAGCATAACATGAGGACACAATGGCCGCCACTATCCAGCAATAAAACCAGGGATTATCCTTCGATGTGAAGTAGCCGTCTGTAGAAAAGAGAAAAAGAAATAAAGAAAGTGAGGAAATGAGGAGATGAGAGAGGTGGTAAAGTGTAAGGAATTATGTATGAAAATAAACTGTTGCTGCAAGCACTGGTTAATGTTGGTGCAGAAACGTTATTAACAGTCAATTAAACTTAGTACTGGAGAGGTCAATTGTATTTATTACTTATGTTTATTGTGAAGCCAAAGTAGACTTAACAATATACTTGAAAATATGTTAAAACACTTGATTATTTGTGAAAAAAAGTAACTCCATTGACTAAACAGAGGCATACATTGTGACAAAAGGCAAATTGGATTTAAAGTCAGTATAAATGATTTTTCAAAACAAGTAAGGAAGGGCTAAATTCGGGTGTCACCGAACATTTTATAATCTCGCATGATAAAGTGATAATCGAGATTTCATTATCCGTCATTTACATATTTTTTTTATTTTGCTGTAAAATTAATTAGAATTAAATTCTGAGAGATTTACCGATATTTTCGGTGAAAAATTAGGTTAAGTTAGGTTAGGCACTGATTTCTTCGTGTTCGATATCAGGGACCTTGAAAAGTTATAGTCCGATCACGACAATTTTTCCACAAGAGATACCTCAGCTCAAATACCGTATTTGTGTAAAGTTTTATTCCGCTATGATCTTTGGTTCCTAATGTATATATTATACAGAGAAGGTATAAGATGGAATTCAAAATAGCGTTATATTGGAAGAAGGCGTGGTTGTGAACCGATTTCACCCATATTTCGTACATGTCTTCAGGGTGTTAGGAAAATATTATATACCGAATTTCATTGAAATCAGTGGAGTAGTTCCTGAGATATGGTTTTTGGTCCATAAGTGGGCGACGCCACGCCCATTTTCAATTTAAAAAAAGCCTGGTTGCAGCTTCTTTCTGCCATTTCTTCCGTAACATTTTGTGTTTCTGACGTTTTTTGTTGGTCGGTTAACGCACTTTTAGTGATTTTCAACATAACCTTTGTATGGGAGGTGGACGTGGTTATTATCCGATTTCTGCCATTTTTGAACTGTATATGGAAATGCCTGAAGGAAACGACTCTATAGAGTTTGATTGACATAGCTATAGTAGTTTCCGAGGTATGTACAAAAAACTTAGTAGGGGGCGGGGCGACGCCCACTTTTCCAAAAAAATTACGTCCAAATATGCCCCTCTCTAATGCGATCCTTTGTGCCAAATTTCACTTTAATATCTTTATTTATGGCTTAGTTATGACACTTTATAGGTTTTTGACTTCCGCCATTTTGTGGGCGTGGCAGTGGGCCGATTTTGCCCATCTTCGAACTTAACCTTCTTATGGAGCCAAGAAATACGTGTACCAAGTTTCATCATGATATCTCAATTTTTACTCAAGTTACAGCTTGCACGGACGGATGGACAGACAGACAGACATCCGGATTTCAACTCTACTCGTCACCCTGATCACTTTGGTATATATAACTCTATATCTGACTCTTTTAGTTTTAGGACTTACAAACAACCGTTATGTGAACAAAACTATAATACTCTCCTTAGCAACTTTGTTGCGAGAGTATAAAAAATTAAAAGTTAATAAAACTGTTTTTAATTACTATACCAAATATGAGCGCGATCTATCAACCAGTTTGTTTACAGTAGCTGCTTAAGTCGGTACACCTCAGTAGTGCGTTGTGATTTTTACAATGGATAAAAATATAATACAGGGTAGGCCATTTAAAGTTGACCCATTTGTTTCTAAAAAAAAGAACAAAGAAAACAATGTTTTTTGTTCATTTCAAAAATAATTTATTTTGGTCCAAGGGGATTTGTTTCAGCTAATATTTAAAAATTAGATCGCGTAAATGGGCACCTTTAGCTTTGACAGCTAAATGCACTCTTTTTTCGACATTTTCCATGACTTTGGCCAATGTTTCGGATGATATGGCGGCTTTCAGTTGAGCTAAGGTCTTTGCCTTATTAGCGTATACCTCGGATTTCAAATAACCCCACAAATAAAAGTCTGGTGGCGTCAAATCTGGTGATCTCGGTGGCCAGTCAACATCACCATTTTTCGATATCAATCGCCCGATGGCCCATTTGCCAAAATTAAGGCGTCGCGGATAATCAGCTGGGTTTAGTTTTTGTGCCATTTGAATTTTATATGGAAACATCTTCAAATCTTTATGAATTATGCGTCGGAGAGTGGTGCGAGAGATGTCTAATTCCTGAGAGCGGCGATAACTCGATGTCGATGGAGTCTCCTCAATACTGGCTCGTACAGCTTCGATATTTTCATCAGAACGTCTTGTGCGTTGACTGGCATTACTGAGATTACCGGTGTTCACAAATTTTGCGTATAAAGAATTAATTGTGTTCTTAACTGGAGCACTTTTCACTTTATTTTTTTGCGAAACGCACGTTGAGTTAACACAATTGAAAAAGTTATTTTGAATATAAAGCTGAACAATTTCAGCGCGTTCTTTTGGAGTGTACTGTTCCATGGTATAAATTGTCTTCGAATGACGCTTCTAACGCGGTATGACATTAGCCGATTTGTCAGCGCTGTTAAAAGTTACAGCGTTGCCAGATGGGTCAACTTTAAATGGCCTACCCTGTACAATATCAAGCACGGAATTTGTCTCAAATTTTGTATTTCTAACTAAATTTCATATGCGGAATCATTGCGAGTATTGGAAAAGGCTTACGGCGATTCAGTCAAGCCCACGAGCCCACGAGCCCAAAGCCTTCAAAGACGGTCGAAAAATCGTTGAAGACATGCCTCGTTCTGGACAACCATCGACCACTGCAACTGATGAAAATATTAAAAAAGTGAAGGATATGGTGCTTGAAAATCGTCAGGCAAGTGTTAAAGAGATGGCAACAGAGCTCTTCATCTCTCGCAAGTCCGTTCGAATGACTTAGGGGGATATTTTGGGCATGAAACACGTTCTTGCTCAACTTCTCCCGATAGATCTAATTTTTTTCAAAAAGAGTACCATAAACAGGTCTCTTTGGACATGCTCGAATTCCGACTCCACATTCATGGGCGGCATTATAACTGTCGATGAAACATGAGTTTATGAGTTTGACAAGCGAACAAGTCAACAAATATTGGAATGGAGGGAAAAACGAGCCGGAACCAAAAAAAACACGCCAATGCCGCTGAAATATCAAGGTGATGCTCATTGCTTTTTCAATATTCGTAGGTTGATGCATTATGAATTTGTTCCGTAGAGACAGACGGTGAATAAGGAGTTCTATTTGACCGCTTTGAGGCATTTGCGTGAGAACATCTGTCGAAAACGGCCGAAACTGTGGAATAACAGTTCATGTATTTTACACGATGATGTTTAGAGGACTGGAAAAATCATTGGCATAAGTGTATTACATCGGGTGGGGATTACTTTGAAGGCGAAAAACTAAATATTGATGAATAATAAATGTTTTGTGTTTTATTTACAATTTCCGAGTACATTTTTGTCACAATACACCATACCATAAGTAAATTCTTTAAGAGTTAATGTTCCTTTATTAACAGTATGTTAACTGTATCATTTGACATTTGAGACCCAAGTGATCTTAACACATTACGTTCTTGCATTTGATATAAATCTCAAAAATATCCATAATTCGGAGTAATTTTCTACTAATTGCGATAAAGCGGTTCAAAATTTGTCAACTAAAATAGTTCAGCGATTAAAGGTATACAGGTGACGTATCATCCATTCATATTTAAATGATATTTTTGAGAGTTATAAAGCTTTTTTCCAAAACAAAACAGAAAATCTAATAAAATTGTCATATTTTGACAGTATAAGAAGTAATCATATTTAATGACATTAGGTTGCAATGTCTTGTGCAGACATTTAGTGTAATAGTTAACTAGCTCGTCTTAACTAGTCAGTATCCTACACAATTTAAGTGTCCAACTCATACCTACAAATTTTAAGTCCCTTCGATAGATAAGTAATTTTACGGGCAGCCTGTCTCTCGCTAAACACTTGCTCGGTTATTCAGCATTTCCTGTCGAGGGATGACCGTTATTGGGAGGAACTACATACAAGCTACTAATACATATTTTACGCACTCGTTGCCGGTTGTAATTTCGCACACATGCAAACATACATTTATAAGTAAGTGTACACAAAGTATATGGGTTTCCCAGCTTCAATTATTGCAACCAAGGCAACAAGATGGGGCACGCGAACCCTGTGAACTTTTGATTTCGACATTTCGTTCAACATTTCCATAATCCCAATGGGACATCTTCCTCCAAAGCTATGCTTTGTTGCCATTTTTATGTTTATTTTTAAATATGCATAACGGTTATGCGATGTTATTTCGGTTAATTAACATTTTTATTTAAGTTTTGTTTGTAAATAATGAATTAAAAAGGGGAAAAACGGTGAATTTAAGCACCAACCTTTCAGATACAAATGAAATTTTTAATTTCCTGAATATTTCTTATTTATGCATTTCTTGCCTTTCGCATTTTCACATTTAAAGAAATGAAATACTGCTGTGAAAGTCAGCAGGTGATTTCTTCCGAGAATTCCATTAACTAGAAACATACATAAATATTTATATATCTATAGGGTGTTTCAATTTGGATAAAACTATATTGGCAACTCTGCCAAGTTTTGTCCGCGTATTTAGAAAAATACAGCTATTTGGTTTAATGGACAAGGTCCGGCACTCGAAGTGTAACCAACTTCACCCCGTTCGCGCAGTTGTCGCACAGGAAATTTAGCTGGAAAATCGCAGCCAGTAATTGTTCGTGAGCACCTTAATGTCAATAAAGTTTTTGTTTATCGCACCATCACTCGTTACAATGATAGTGGTAGCATGGCAAAACGCCATGGGGGTGGTCATCAAAAGACTGAAACGTCGCGTGAGATGGTTCGGAAAGTGAAGAAGCGACTTGGGCGTAATCCACGACGTATCAAATGGCTAAAGAACTGAAAATATCAGACCGCGGCATCCGACGCATATTGAAAAATGAGCTCAAGGTCAAGCCTTACAAGTTCCAAAAGGCCCATGATCTCACACCGAAGCAGCAACAAGTAAGACTTGAAAGAGCGAAGTAGTTGCTTCGCTTGGCCGAAAGCGGTCAAATTCCGAACATTGTGTTTTCTGACGAAAAAGTTTTTTCAAATTGAGCAATTCGTAAACTCTCAAAACGATAGGGTTTACTTGACCGACCGTTCTTACGAGAATCTATGTCATCGGTTGGCCACCAGCAGGCAGCACCCGCCGTAAATAACGTTTCAACAAGACTCAGCACCGTCTCACAAAGCGCGAGTGAACCAAGGATGGCTGAAAAACAACGTTCAGAACTTCATTATGACCACACAATGGCTCTCGAATTCACCAGATCCGAATCCAATGGATTATTCTCTCTGGGCCATTTTGGAGGGCAAGGTCCGAAGGAAGAAATAACCAGTCTCGAGATGCTGAAGAAAGCCATTGTCCGTGAGTGGACCAAAATACCGGCAAGTCACATTCGGGCAGCTTGTAATTCGTTTTTTGACCATCTCAGGGCCATATTAAGGCAAAAGGTGGTCATATCGAGCAAAAGTGAATTGGTCCCGTATTTATGATTATTTTCACACATTTTGTACTTTAAAATAAATAAAAATTATTTTCCAAAGCGAATTTATGGTTTTTTTAAATTGCACTTCGAATGCCGGATATAACGAAAGAGAATATGTTTGCATACATATGTACATATACGAGTACATAATCGAAGTCTGATGAGGTAATGTTTTAGATACTACTTTGAACTATGTATGTCATTGTTTGGTTCTCATAAACAGTATTCTTTAAACCATCATTTCATATACTTCTTCATAAATGAACGTTTTATATTTCATATAGCATTTTAAGCTTTCCTCCTTTCCTCACACGTTCATATAGGAAGTTTTAGAAACGTACTATGAGCTTCGCCACAACTCTGTTAATTCCAAAGAAATCCCTTTCTAGTAACACACGTACCACTTCCAATATGACAACATAATAAATTCGTAAAGTTCAGAGTAATACCGAAGTATAGTCTCTACATGTGTGAAACTGTGGTGTGAAAATGGTCGATATTTCTTGACAGAAGAAAACTCCCGAACCTATGATTTTTCTTATAATATATGAAATATTAGTCAATTTGCGAGACGCTTTAGGGACGTTATACATACATTTCAAAGATATTTATATACATAACTACATATAACTTATTCGAAATCGAGAGATTAACAAACATACCGATGATACATGTTTCAAATATGTACCTTTGTTGGAGTTCAGTTTAAATTTACACACATACATACATACATACATATTTTTTTAAACCTTTTAAAAGTTCTAAAACATTTGAAATTCAACAATGCTTTCCACTCACCTGAGGTTATCTGAAACTTGTATGAGAATATCACCACAAAAAAGGATGTTGCGTACTTAGCAGCATTAACCAGATGCGGAAAAGCTTCGCGAGTGTCACGATAGCGACGAATACACTGAGCGAAGCGCCAATAAGCCGGCAAGATAGCGACAATTGGACGCACCATAGAAATATCCCGCACACAAGTGCTGCCACCTGTTTGAAATTCAATAATAATATAAAATAAAACTTAATTTTTTGTGAGAACAGGACACCAACTCACCATAACTCGTTTTGTGCCAACTGGGATTCTCGCCGAAAAAGCATATAATGAAGGGTATATCGAGGAAGGCTGGCACAATGCTGTTCAACTGGTCGGCAAGCCAAAAGTCGGCAAAAGTCACAAAGAAGAATGGTGCCATTACCACACGACTCAGCACGCGCACGGCCCAGTAACGCGCCTCGTGATGAAATGTCTTCGTTGGATTGAGCAAAAATGCAAGCATCAAGGTGTAAAGAAAAATGGGCGCCGAATATTGTGGTATGCCCAAAGGGTCACAATAAATATAGCAGAGCACACAAATAGCCCAAATTACGCCAAACACCGAAGCCACTTCCATTATATTTTGCTCGGACAAGTGATTACGTGGATCCAGTTCAAAGATGAGCACATGATTAACGCCTGACGAACGCCAGCCATACACATTGACGCCCCACAAGAAGAGAAATTCAATAATGAGAAAGGGACCACGAAACATGCGCAGACCTACGCGCCAATCATCGCCAAAGCCATGAAATATTGCCGACAAGATGACTGTAAGGAAGAGTACGACAAAAGCACCCGAGAAAAGACCAACTTTGAATGTGGTCCACGGGCTTTGTTGCTCGCCCAAAGGCGGTACGCGCAAACGTTTCATGGCCTTCTGTCGATCGCCGCCCTCAATGTCGTTGGTGAAAGCGCGCTCAGTTTCCTGTATCAGACGATCTATATCTTTGTTGACATAGAAATGTGCCGCCTCCACATACTCCTCACGCCACTTAACGCCATCGCAAACACTCAAGAGCTTGTCGTGTTTCTTGAGTATTTTGCGAAAACCGGTGAAGTTCAAATTCTGGTAGTTTTGTAGTAGAATGAGACCCAAATAAAATTCACTAAATGCTAATTTGAGATCTTGTATTTTACGCGCTGGTACATTCTTCTTGCCCAAGGGCGTTTTCGACTTCCAAGCAGGTTGTTTCTTGACCGCGCCCATCTCTAGCGTTTCGCTAAGTTCACTGCGGAGATTACCATATTTTCGCGTAGCCTCAGCCATCTTTTCAGAGTAGAATGTGTTGATTTTTGCCAACTCTTTGTCGCAGTAATGGAAGAATTGTTCGTCAAATTTGGCAAAGTAACGTGAGAGCACCTCTGGATCGACGAGCTCAGCGGACGGCGCTTGCTCCACGGCCGCGTACAGCATTGCCTTCATTTCCTGCAGAAACAGCAAATATTTTTGGGTAAAATCTAACCTTAATTACTTCTAAGATATAAAAGCTATATATAGTATAATAACAAACAATGCTTTTATAACACACATGACTGTATTATCAGAAATAAATTTGTATAAGTAACTGCAAAATCCACAGCGCTTTATATATACATAAATACATATGTAAAATAAAACCAAAAACCTCTCTCTCTCTCTCATATCCTATTCAAGTTGAAAGCTCACTCTGTTTACATTGATTGTTTATAAACAATCCACACCACAACACATGTTTTTCATTTTGTTTACATCTCCATCTTCTAAACACTCTGTAACAGGTGTCTGTTTGCGATCATGCGCACTACGCCCACCACATTTTCCCGCCAAAATAAAAGCTCCTCACTTTGACAGCTGCCCAACGAGCTTTTTGTGACGTCACCCACCCAACTGACAACAGCTGTCAGTGAGCTCCCACCCGCTGCCGCAGTATCTACAAGATTTTCACTTTTCACTGGCCGACATACCGAAAACGCAAATAAAATGCGTCGAGAATACCAATCATACCTCGTAATTTATGTACTGTTTCCGCCATTCCGGTGTTATATGTGCGCTCAAGTGTTCGGCAAATTTCATTTTAACAACCGCAGCGTGTTAATTCACTACAATTTCACTAAATAATTTAACAGCAAACGCTGCACACGCATCATTTTCACAATCACATTCAATACAAATACACACATTGAGTCCAAAATAGATGAAAAGTGAAAACTGTCGGAAACATATGGTCAGGGCAGAGCTTTTGTGCTTCGCATGGCGAACTTGCATGGCTTTTTAGTGGCGTTGAAGCTTTTGGAAAACAACATATTTGGTTTTAAATGTGAAAATTATTCATTTAGTGCAATTACGAGTTTCGAATCCTGGATATGTACTCATTTATAAAATTGTAAAAAAAACACTGGTCAACAGTAAACTCAAAATTTGAAGTTTATCGAATAAAAATTGTCGAAACTATTTGTCTAGCCAAATGGAAAAAAGTTGTTTTGAGGAAAACGCGGTGGTAAGCTGATATATACGCTTTAAGTAGTTTGAAAAAATTTCCTCAACACAAATGAACTTAGAATTTAATTTTAAATAGTGATCCATTTCGAGGTTCTCTTCTTTTTTCAAGAAAAAACACAGAAACCTCAAATTAATGGGGAATGTTTGTTATAATTCAAAAGAACATTCTTTGGCATTCATTTTTTGATTATTTCTTTCAAATTTTGGTCATGGCCACGTCTCAGATGGTCCATACGTTGAGTCCAATTTTCGATGACTCGTTCGAGCATTTCGACTGGTAACTGTCGAATGACACGCGTAATGCTTTGCTCCAAGGTCTGAATCGAAGCGGGACTGTCCGCATAGACTTTAGACTTTACAGATCCGCACATGAAAAAGTATAACGGTGTGACACTATACGATCTTGATAACCAATCGACCGGCCCAAAACATGAAATTATCTGCTCACCGAAGTGTTCTCTCAATGAATCCGTTGATGCATGCAAAGTGTGGCAAGTGCAGCCGTCTTGTTGAAACTAAATGTCGCCGAGAACACGAGCTTCAATTTCAGGCATCAAATAGTTGGTTATCAGTAAATTACCTACACACGATGACTTTTGCAATTTAAAATGATTTCATTGTGTTGTAAAATTGAAGATAAGGTCTTAAAAAGTAATCAAACTTCGACCGTTAATATCTTCGAGGTATGAATTTTTCTATCGGACAATACGAAAAAATGGAAAAAATGTAAGGCGGAGAACCTTTCCAATATAATTAAGAGCTTATACTTGGAGAGATTTTCATAGAGGTATTTAAGAACCTTTTTCTCAGAGTACCAAGCGAAAAAAATAATAATATTTTAGACCCAACCTGCTACAACATACATACATATGTAGCTATACTCACGAAAAGTGGACAGTGGTGAATCGCACAAACAATTGGTATAAATGCAATAAATTGGCATAATTAAATAGAGATAGAAAACACAGCGGCTATACACTCTCGCTTGTTGTAAACCATTCGAATAATTTTTATACTCTCGCAACAAAGTTGCTAAGGGGAGTTTTATAGTTTTGTTCACATAACGGTTGTTTGTAAGTCCTAAAACTAAAAGAGTCAGATATAGGGTTATATATACCAAAGTGATCAGGGTGACGAGTAGAGTTGAAATCCGGATGTCTGTCTGTCCGTCCGTCCGTCCGTCCGTGCAAGCTGTAACTTGAGTAAAAATTGAGATATCATGATGAAACTTGGTACACGTATTTCTTGGCTCCATAAAAAGGTTAAGTTCGAAGATGGGCAAAATCGGCCCACTGCCACGCCCACAAAATGGCGGAAACCGAAAACCTATAAAGTGTCATAACTAAGCCATAAATATATATTAAAGTGAAATTTGGCACAAAGGATTGCATTAGAGAGGAGCATATTTGGACTTAATTTTTTTGGAAAAGTGGGCGTGGCCCCGCCCCCTACTAAGTTTTTTGTACATATCTCGGAAACTACTATAGCTATGTCAACCAAACTCCATAGAGTCGTTTCCTTCAGGCATTTCCATATACAGTTCAAAAATGGAAGAAATCTGATAATAACCACGCCCACCTCCCATACAAAGGTTATGTTGAAAATCACTGAAAAAGCGTTAACCGACTAACAAAAACGTCAGAAACACTTAATTTTACGGAAGAAATGGCAGAAGGAAGCTGCACCCAGGCTTTTTTTTTAAATTGAAAATGGGCGTGACGTCGCCCACTTATGGACCAAAAACCATATCTCAGGAACTACTCTACCGATTTCAATGAAATTCGGTATATAATATTTTCTTAACACCCTGATGATATGTACGAAATATGGGTGAAATCGGTTCACAACCACGCCTTCTTCCAATATAACACTATTTGAATTCCATCTGATGCCTTCTCTGTATAATACGAGTATACACATTAGGAACCAATGATGATAGCGGAATAACACTTTACACAAATACGGTATTTGAGCTGAGGAATCCCTTGTAGAAAAATTGTCGTGATCGGAGTATAACTTTTCAAGGTCCCTGATATCAAACACGAAGAACTCAGTGCCTAACCTAACCTAACCTAATTTTTCACCGAAAATATCGGTAAATCTCTCAGAATTTAATTCTAATTAATTTTACAGCAAAATAAAAAAATATGTAAATGACGGATAATGAAATCTCGATTATCACTTTATCATGCGAGAGTATAAAATGTTCGGTGACACCCGAACTTAGCCCTTCCTTACTTGTTTTATTGTTGTTTTCATTTGTTTGTTTTTCACAAGAGAACAGTGCTCAAACAAAGAAGAATAGCAAATGAAAAACGATCTTCGGCTAATTGATTACGATTTACATTTTTTATGTATATATCTTTGATGATTTTACATTGAAAAATATCAAACTATCATTTATTATAATTTAGTTATGATACTCTCTTGAGTATCATCAACACATTACCTCAAGTCACTCAATGCGAAAATAAAAGTCCATAATCGTAATTTTATAGCATATCATTAAAAACGTAAACAAAGCAGACAGCCGGCATGGATATTATTATAGATACTTGTATACATACTTACATATATGAAAAATTTATCAATAAAACCTTCGAAACGAACCACATGCAACCATTAGCACACCTGCTGATTGTTTAGCATGAAAGCATTTCAGCTGAAACACGCGATGGATGCGGCGTCCAACAAATCAAGCCATGTATGTGAGCGAGCAAGCAACTGGGCGCATTCACAAATGCAACGGGCGCTCACTGGGCGCGCAGAAACGCTCAGCAGTGACGGCGCTTCATAGACAACCGGCTGATTGCTGTGTCAAGCAATCGCTTCGGCTGCAACGGTTATCGCAAAATACTTGCATACATACAAACAAACAGTTATATTATGAGAATACACTCAACCGCTGAGACAGCGCGTCAGCTTTGCTGTGACTCTTATATGGCAAACCGGTAAAGCGATCATCATGTTGATAGCCGTGAAGGCCAGCCGGAGAGCAAGCGCAAGCGAACCACACCGTCAACTGTAGAACGCGACTCAGTGGGAGCGCAGGTTGTCGATATGTATGTATGTAGGTATGTATGTAAGGGAGAGTATGTGATTATGTATGCGTGTATGGCATGCTCGGAAGCGGGTCGCTGTACCGATTCTAATTGAAAATTCAAAACATGTTTTACGCATTTTGCCGTTTGATCTATTTTCGAAGCTTCGCAGGCCATATCAGCTAGCTTGCCATATATTGCTTGTGTATGTGGGTCGCATACATTGTTTTACTATTTTCTAGTATTTTTTAATATTTTTATTTTCATTTTTTTTATTTTTTCATTTTTTTGATTTTTTTTTTTCGAGCGCTTGTTTGGCCTTTGGATTCTCGTTAATTGTTTTTTAACTTTTGATTATTCATTATTGTAGCGCATCACCCAATGCCGGTGACCTCGAAAATGGATTTGGTATACAATTAAGCTTTTTTTTGTCCATATTTTATAGTTTGCATTTATAAATGCATACATACATACTTACGCATATACATATGTATGTAGCTTCTTCATTTGGTGTCTACCGCATTCGCATGGCATTGCATTAATCAAAATCCAATTTGTCGGCAGTTCGGTTCTTGGCAGCAAGCGGCGAGCAGCGCGATCACGCGTCCGTGCAGCTGCACCATATATTCATTTATACATACTTGTATGCATACATAAGTATACATGTATATTGAAGCTCACTATATCAGTAGCGCGATCTTATCAAAAAGTGGTTTCTTTAACGATTAAATGCAAAGGCAAATTTAATGCACATTCGCACACATACTCGTACACATGTATTTAGAATACATATGTATGTACATACCAACATATGCTAAATTAATTTTCGATTAGATTTCGAAGCAGTCTATTATCGCCCATTGATAAGCGCGCGCTTTTCGCCGCCGTCAAACTGAAGCCTTTGAGTGAATTTCGGTAGTGCATACATACATGTGAGAATGTTTTGCGCCCTTACATATGTATGAACATATGTTCGTGCAATATACAAATTTGTTTTATGCAGTAAACACTCTTTACAATCAAATAGAATGGAGAATACAATTGAGTTGTAGCGATTGTACGTCGACACGGCGTAGTGCTCGCCGCCCCAGTACAATTTCGGCGCTGAAACGGTACGGATACGAGTAACGGAAGTGCAGTGAAATTCGTTTTTTTATGATCGACTAATTATTCGTTGTGCTCATTTATCATACAAAATTAAGCGCTAAATCCGCAAATTGTAGTGATTAATTATATTTTATAGTACTTGCTTGCTAAGTTTGTGGAAAAAATAAAACGAAATTAAAAATGTCAGTCAAAGCGCCAACACCCACCAAAAGTCAGATCGACGAGCTGCGAAATTTATTCAACGAAAAATACGAGCAAAGTCCACCCGCAGGTAAGCAAAAATGCAGTGACTTAATTAGCTTGCAATGCGCTTGTCAACTTGACGAAATTTCATGACTGAATATCGTGCTTTTGTTGTAAGAAAATGCTTTCACGTGCTGAATTATATAAAAGTCCAGAAAATAAATCAAATAAGTACACTTTTGTTGTATTAAATTGTAAGGTCACTTCCATTATTCAGCTAAAGAGATTTGTGTACGTATGCCAACAACAATAGCATAAGCGGATTTTTTTTTATCAAATATGAATGCAACACCTTGTCTCAGGGGGTCTTTCTCCTTTTAAGTCATAATGTAAACAGATAAATATAATAATGCATTTCATTTTTGTTCATCATAAATTTAAATTTTTGTATATGACAAGTAGCCACACAGTTGAAAAGTTACTTAAGTATGTGAAGCTTACTTGGTACTTTCTAGGTTCGTTCCGTACGTGAGAATAATATATCTAAAAATTACTTAGAATAATTATACATATTATATTACCTATATGATATAAAACCTTTAAGTATAGATATGAATTTGGGGGCTTGAAAAAGCTTCTCACAAAAGTTAAACAGCTTTTCAAATCTGGCTTAAGAAATTAGGTCAGTCTCGAATTTTCAAAACATCGAAATTTTTCAAATAGACCTCAAATATTCAATTAGACGAATAGTGAAAAAAAATGTTTTACATGTCTAAACCACCAAAGTGGGCTTTAATCTTTCACACGCTCGATAGTACCAGAAATGCGATGTTGAGGAGTCTTACCTTACGGTAGTTGGCACAGATTGCGAGAGCTCCCTTTTTGTGGATTGGGCAGAACACACTTAAAATCGAATCGTCGGGCATGCTTTCGTTCGACCATATTCTACAAAGAAGCTGATGTATGCTCCTTATCACGTATTTGAATAGCACGGCCGACAATCCATCGGCCCCTGCCGCATTGTTGTTCTTCAGACGCCTAATTGCTATTCGAACTTCGTCATGGCTGGGTAATGGAACGACTGCTCCATCGACATCGATTGGGGAATCGCTTTCAATACCATTCAGCAGGCTGGCGAAGTGTTCTCTCCATAATTTCAGTATGCTCTAGGCATCAGTCACTAGATCACCTCGGTGGGTTAAAATGACATAAAATTATCTGCAGAACAAATGAACACATAACCAATTTTGACCAAATTTGAGATTTTTGTTTTGTTTTAACTTCGTTCTTATTGCTAGACCCTTTATTTGTGTTTGAATGAGTAATAAACTATTTGCAGATAATAATTAATTATTAGAAATTTACTTAGTAATACAAATACTGCAGTATGTTTATAATTCTAAGTAAGGAATAGTTTCGTTCACTGCACAGTGGGCTTGTACTAACAAAATTGAATAAAATAAATACTTTGAAATCGAAAAAATAATATTCACCGTATTTTACTTTGGAGCATGATTCAAATAGTCAAAATTTTAAAATTAATATTTATTTGTACATTACCCGTATACCATGCGGGCTACAAAACAATTTTTTGGCAAAATTCCATTTTATTATTTACTAGAGTTAATGGTGAAAATGGCTATTCTCAACAAACCAGGCAGATATTGGAACTTTATATATTAACTTCGGATCCAGAGCAGGAATAGTTGGTACATCCCTTACAATCTTAGTCCGAGCAGAATTAGGACCCTTGGAGCTTTAATCGTAGATGATCGATTTATAATGTAATTGTAACAGATCATGCTTTCGAAAAAATTTTCTATATTTTCAAACTTTTCAATAACATGTCTGTTTGTGATACGATCGCATTTTGCATGAAAATAGGCCGTAGTCTCGGCGATAATCTTCTCAGTGTAACGAAATTTATATCTAGCGATTATACTCTTATGGTTTGAGAACAGAAAAAAAGAACAGTATGCTTAGTCTTTTTTAAGCTTTGTTTGTTTCGGCTATTGGTGCAGTTCTAGTTTTAGTTTTATTCCCCTAAAGGTTGTTTGTATCACATAAAACTAATCATATAGCTCAAGAGCCGCCTGACTGAATTTAACCGAATTCGACACATGCCATTTTTTGGACAATTGCGAAAATGAGCGCAATCGGGCTACAACCACTCCTCCTTTACTTATAACACAATTTTAAACTCCATCTGATCTTTTCACTCTTCAATATGGAAATCAAGCAGTAATACTTATTTTAATAGAACATAAAAATTCAATGGAAACAAAAATTATCCAAATCGGACTAAAATTATTCTAGCCCCCAGATACCGCATATGTAGATCAAATTTCTAATTCCCAAAAATTTTATAGAAAATATCTCTCTTTCTGTTAGATATATATTTTAATTTAAGAAAAAATCCTTTTCTAATTTAATATAAATGGTTTTAATCGGATCAATAATACACTTAGCCCCCAAATACCTAATATAAAGATTTTCGAACTTCCGGTTGATTTTATACCGTCTATATCGGCAAACATGTGAGTTATCTTAATAAAATTAAGAGAGCGCGTTTTTTCTAATAATGATTCATTTTTATGCCTAAAATGCATAAAATCGGATGTATACTTGCCCTAGACCACATATAACTAACAAGTCTTACGTACCTGCAGGTATTACCTTGCCTCTAATCCTGGCAAGTTGCGAGTGTATGTAATATGCGGCTACCTTAGCCGTTCTTTACTTCTTTTATTCATCATTTTATTCTCGTATCGCTTGGAGGTTATGTCTAACTATAAAACACGTACGTCTTTAGATGTCATAAGAAAAGTTCTTAGGTGCCTCAATTTAAATACATATTGGACGTTAAGGTATAGAAAGGTATAGAGTCTCTAAAAATTTGCACGTTTAGGTGTAGAGTTGCCACTTATAACAAAAGCAAAGCTTAGTAAATGAGAATTAAAAACAACTAAAAAAATGTGATGCATTTAATAAATCCTAATGACTCTATTCTTTAAGCTTTATTTAATTATATTATGAATAAATGAGTATGGGGATATTTGATGTTAAAGTATTTTTATCTGTGTGTTTACCATGTCCCACTTAAGAATTGCAATATAAACACTGACCATTTTTTAATATGCCGGCCGATTATATGTTGATCAGTTTCTTATTTATTAATCTTTAAATTAATTCTCATTTTATTTTTTCTAAAAGCTTTAGCGTATCTCCAAGCAAACAGGGTGGTTGCATAAACAGTTGGTCACTCTCATCATTATTCTCATTATCATAAAATGTAATCTTATTTATTATTAAAATAATATTTTAACAATAAATTGTTTTTTGATACCACTGTGCAGTTGATTAACTGAGTGTGAGTCAAAGCAGGTGCTACCACAAAGCTATTCCCAAGCTTATCTTTGCTAACCTGTTGTACTTTCTTTGTTAGGGGCGAACAAATAATTTGCATACATTTTTTTAGAAAACGATATGTTGAACTACAGCTAAGAGAAATTCAAGTAAAATTGATTATCATTTCATATCAAACCTTAAGTGATATGTGACAGCAATACGAATTTACTCTATCATAATTTAAGAAGAAAGAGCGCAGCTAAATTAGGCACCAAGTTAAGTCTAAAATCAAATACATGAACTTTCTAAATACGATGAAGCCTTGAATCCCACTTTAAGTCCAAAAAAATAAAATTCTTTATTTATCCAGATGTTATGAATATACCATGTGCTTATTCTCTTATGGTAGATATATTATCATGTGCTATCACAAACAATCGATAGGCAATCAAAACTTCTCGTAAACATAGGCGTTACTATTGAAAACTAAGTGCCTTCAATTCATTACTCATAACGAATCATTGAGTAAAGCTCTTGCACTCAAAAAATCATCCATGAAGGCTTTTATAAGTACATTGCTAATTTATCCAAATATTATACATTTATCTGATGATTAGAATAGTCAGCTACACGGCACACCCCTAATGGAATATTTATGTTTGTTCCATATGTGCTCAAATAAACAATTTGCGGGTTCGCAGTTTAAAAGTCAATCACACTTGCTTTATGGATTTGTCGTCTAACCCCCTAAACTTTTGTGTGATCTCCAACACATTACCTTGATGATAATTTCAAGCAAACAAATTATGAACTAAAGTGCATTTGTACGTGTATGTACTAGGTGTGTACCTAGTAATGGCTGTGTATTCAATTTATGAGTGTTTAAATTCTGTCATTAAGGAACTTATTGTTCAGCAAGTGCTCAGTTGTGACATTAGTTAATACGCTTTTTATTATCGTATTTTCACATATACATATGTACATAGATAGATAAGATTAACAGGTGGTTGAAAATGACATTCTGTTATTGTTTCGGTTTTGATGGACTTTGTATTGTTATTGCCACTAATTGGCGCTATAAATTATAGAGATACAATGTTAGAATGTGTTATTTTCAAATGCAAATTTCCAAATTTTAATGAGAGAGTAGAACTGGTCGAAAAAATTGTTACCGGTTAAAATATTCGATTTTTTCTACTAGTAAAAAGGAATACAAGACTAACCTTCAGTGACTGAATGATTACAAGTGAACTTTCTCAACCCGACAAAGTCCTTATTAAACAAGTAAAGAAAGGCTGAGTCACTAAAAGTACATTTCATACTTTTTTCACTCACCCGAATCAAAGCGAGGGAAATAACTAGCTTCAGATGTATAAGGCTTGTAAATTATATGGGGTCTAGGCAAGTTTTAACCTAATTTTATACATTTTAGATGCAGCGTTATTTGAAAAACACGCTCTCTCATTTTTATTAAAATAAATTACACACTTTCCGTTATAGACAATTGGAAGTTCGAAATCGTTCTCCCAGCTATATAGGGGCTAAAGAAATACTGAATTGATGTGATTCAACCAATTTTCGACACATATTATTATTAGAAAAAGACTCCCTCCGAATTTTTATAATATGTCTCATAGATTGACTGGTATTTTCGATAAAAAGTTCACAATTGGAACTTTTATCCACATTTTTGGTATCTGGGGACTTGAATCGTTTTGGTCCGAATTGTACCATTTTGGGTAATAAAGTGGCCTACTTTGAACGCACTATTTGATTTTATCCCGACACATTCAAAGGTGGTTAATTAGCAATCTAGTACATGATCGGCCAACTGGGCGAACTATTCGCCACACCACAACCCATCTTGAGAACCAAACCAAATAGACTAGGTCCAGCACGCAGTGAAGAAAATATAGCAACCGTAACTGAAAGTGTACACGAAAACCGTAGAGAATCGATTCGATGCCTTCCGCAACAACTAAGACTTGCGTATGGAATGACTTGGCGCATTTTACTTCGAGATCTTAAGTTGAAAGCATACAAAATACTGCTTGTGCAAGAACTGAAGCCGCTCGATCTTCTCACGCGAAATCACTTCGCTCTATGGACTCTTGAAAAGTTACACGAAGATCAGACGTTTTTGAGCCAAGTTTCGTTCAGCGATGTGGCCTATTTCTGGCTCAATGGGTATGTAAACAACAAAATTTCGGCATATGGGACGAGAAGCAAACTAAATAGTTTCGAGAGCTACCATTTTATACAGAAAAAACAACGGTTTGGTGTGGTTTGTGGGCCGATGATTACGGTCCATATTTCTTCAAAAATGATGCCGGTAAGAACGTAACCGTCAATGGCGACCGTTATCGCGCTATGATAACCGACTCTTTCACGTCTGAAATCGAAGCTCGTAATATCGGCGACATTTAGTTTCAATAAAACGGCGGCATTTCCCAAACATCGCATAAATCAATGGATTTATAGAGATAACACTTCGGTAATCGGATATGTTCATGTTTTGGGCCAGTCGATTGGCCACCAAGATCATGGTTCTGTGGGGATATGTAAAGTTTAAAGTCTTTGGGGACTATCCCACTTTGATTCAGGCCTTTATGCAAAACACCACGCGTGTTATTTCCCAACTACTAGTCGAAATTCTCGAACGAGTCATCGGAAATTGGACTCAATGTATGGACCCTCTGAGACGAGGACGCCGCTATCACTTAAATGAGATAATCTTCAAAAAAGAAACGCGAAATAATGTTCTTTCGAATGATAATCAACATTTCCATTAAGCTTGAAGTTTCTGTGTTTTTTCTTTAGAAAAAAGTAGGGAACCTCGAAATGGATCACATTTAAAAATGTCAGGGTAACAATGCTTTATACATATAGCAAATTTGGTCGATATTGAAAAATGTCAGGCCCATCGTCCCTTTTTAACCCCTGCTTCTATAAACTACTCTGGTATCAGTAAGATATGTGCGAAATGGCTGAATCGATCTCATGACCTTCTTAGATACATACTTCTTGATAATAATTTCGTATGATCAAAAGAATAACTTTTGAAAAATAATTTCGGCTTTTCACGCAAATCTTAATTATATTCATATATTGTTATAACTAGTTTTTTGGATTTTGGATTTGAGATAATTTTAAGCAGAGAAGTCTTCCTCATAACCAGACACATCTTTTCGGAGGTCCTCCTGGAAATCAGCTACGAGTACACAAAAAACTGTTTTTTTTTTTTCTAACTCCCAAGTTGATATATATATAATCCCATAAGGGAACAGATGGTGTTACTGTGGTGTGCTGCTAAATAATTTAAAATATCAGACTATAGTATGTTCCCTTAAACCCTTATACCCAATACAATATTTCCCGTCCTCTGTACCTTTAGAAAAAAATGATAATATCGTCAAAAAATCACTCAATTTGGTCGATAAAATCTCTTAAAACTTCTTGTCTTTCTTAATTTATTTCACAGTACCCTTCCATTACCGGGATCTCGAACGGATACGCGATGGAGATAAGTGGCTAACACGATTCCTCGAGATGTACGATTTGAACACGCAGACATCAATTGAAAAGCTTTGGGAAACTTGTATATGGCGGCAACAGTTCGGCACAAATGAACTAAACGAAAATAATTTGGTTAAGGAATACTTACACGATGGAGTAGTATTTGCACACAACAAAGACGTGGATGGCAAGGCGTTGCTCATATTCCGAACCAAGCTACATGTAAAAGGCACAAAGAATATGGATGAAGTTATTCGCGTTGTGGTCTATTGGATCGAGCGAATACACCGCGAAACGGATTTGGACCAAATGACAATTTTCTTCGACATGGCCGGCACCGGCGTAACCAACATGGATATGGAGTTTGTCAAACGCATCATCGAAACATTCAAACTATATTATCCGAATGCGCTGAATTATATATTGATTTTCGAAATGGCTTGGGTGCTAAATGGTAGACGCCAATATTAATTTTTTACTTCATTTTTTAAAGTGCACAAGTTCATAGTACAAAATTTTGCTTTTTGCAGCGGCTTTCAAAATCATAAAGGGTTTTCTGCCAGCCAAAGCGCTGGAAATACTCAAAATGATATCGAAGAAGGACATAAATCAGTACATCGACAAAGCGAATTGCCTTGCCAGTTGGGGTGGCAATGACCTGTACGAATTCAAATTTGTGCCTGAACAGTTGAAGCGGCCTACTACATTGACTGTGAAAAGTAATGGAGCGCTGCCAAGCGAGCCAACCAGCCCCGATTCGCCGAATGAAAAGAAGGTGAGTGAGACTTTGTAGTTTATGTTATATGAACTAAGACGTGCTGGCAAAATAATATTACCAAACTTCGAAAAAAAACTAATTTAGATAAGAATTCATATATTTAGTTTGTATGTTTATAAGTATAAACGGGTATAAGTCATCACAATGCATTAGTATTTGACAGATCACGTGGGGATTTCAGACATGGTGTCAAAGAGAAAGATGCTCAGTATGCTTTGGACATTTCATCATGAATAGACTTACTAACGAGCAACGCTTGCAAATCATTGAATTTTATTACCAAATCAGTGTTCGGTTCGAAATGTGTTTCGCGCGCGTGTTTTGTTCAGCGATGAGGCTCATTTCTGGTTGAACGGCTACGTAAATAAGCAAAATTGCCGCATTTGGGGTGAAGAGCAACCAGAAGCCGTTCAAGAACTGCCCATGCATCCCGAAAAATGCACTGTTTGGTGTGGTTTGTACGCTGGTGGAATCATTGGACCGTATTTTTTCAAAGATGCTGTTGGACGCAACGTTACGGTGAATGGCGATCGCTATCGTTCGATGCTAACAAACTTTTTGTTGCCAAAATGGAAGAACTGAACTTGGTTGACATGTGGTTTCAACAAGATGCGCGCTACATGCCACACAGCTCGCGATTCTAGGGCCATTTTTGAGGGAAAACTTCGGACAACAATTCATCTCAAGAAATGGACCCGTAAGTTGGCCACCAAGATCATGCGATTTAACGCCTTTAGACTATTTTTTGTGGGGCTACGTCAAGTCTAAAGTCTACAGAAATAAGCCAGCAACTATTCCAGCTTTGGAAGCCCGAAGAAATTCGGGCTATTCCGGCCGAAATGCTCGAAAAAGTTGCCCAAAATTGGACTTTCCGAATGGACCACCTAAGACGCAGCCGCGGTCAACATTTAAATGAAATTATCTTCAAAAAGTAAATGTCATGAACCAATCTAACGTTTCAAATAAAGAACCGATGAGATTTTGCAAATTTTATGCGTTTTTTTTTTAAAAAAAGTTATCAAGCTCTTAAAAAATCACCCTTTATAACGGGTATAAGTCATCACAATTGATTGCTATTAACAATGCACGTGCAGATGCATGATTAAAGCAAGGTGGTTTAGCAAGTTTTAGCATACTTTTAGGATGACTAATTGAGGTTCATTGCTGGGTTAGGTTGGATTAGTACAATACAAGAGTGCTTTTTAAAAAACTAAAAACTTCATTACGTGTACATTTATATCAGGCCATAAATAGTTATAACTCTATTTTAGTTGTGTGTTGATTGTAAACACTAAAATTAAATGCCTTGCTAGCCAAAACAGCAATAAAAATACACGCTTAAAGTTGAATTTGAATGGCCTGTCGGAAAAACAACAGCTTTTCAAGTAATCATGTATGTCTAATTTCACAACATATCTGTGTAAGACTTTGGCATTAGGACGGATTACATTACAGGGAGCCAAAAGCACGGAAAAATTGCGTACGCAGGAAATGTTCTACGGACCATTCTAAAAAACTTTGCCTAAGAGAGAACGGTCTGGAAGCGGTGTAAGGTTTTTGGTTTTAATGCGAAGTTTTTTTGGGATCATGGAACATTGTTCGTCAGTTTTTGATTGAACATCTATTATATATCACATATCTTCAATACAACCGATTATTCAGATTTAATATTTATTTATTAAATTTCGTCATTTAAATCGCTGGCTCGAAACCGTTTTTAGACACATACTTGTAGTCTCTTCGGCAAAGTTGCTTAGAATGATCCGTAGAACATTTAATTATAGAAAAAAAATCAACCCGCTCTACTGTATGTACATTTATATCACCGAAGTTCTGGAATGGAACCTGCTAATGGCTTGAAGATTGTCGGCCATCAACTTTTTTCTTTACATATCCCTCAAAGGAATGGTCTCTGGAAAGAAATCGGCGAAACAAAGCCATATGTTTAATCTGAGTTCGAAACTTCGTACTTAATGATATCGAAAAACTTAAATATCACTATAAACGGCATCGCTCTTAATGCCAACAGAACGATGGAATGGTAAAACTAAATTTTTCCGAAAAAGTGTAATTTTCTTTGAAGCAAATTTTCAAAAATTACCTTTTTTAAAATTAAACATTATATTCCGCCTAAGAGCAAGGGCATATCTATACATATATTGGGTAGTCGAAGAAGTCTTTTCGTATATGCAGATTTTAAGCATCATTTAACCAAAAAAAAATTAAATTCGAGGAAGTTGAAAAAAAGTTACAGCTGTTCAAAAAATGAAAAATTAATATATTTGTATTTTTTTGTATAAAAGGGAAGAATTCTACGCAAGCCACCAATGAAATTTGTGGTCTACCAAAATGGCACATATTTGTTTATTTATTTATTATTATAAATAGAAAAAAATATGTTGAAGTTTGATCAGAAATACGAAAAAAAAATTTTTCGACTACCTAACATTTCAGTTTGCACTTCATTTTTCCTACTGGTCATCCTCTTGAAATCAGTAGTCGGAGAAGCGCGTGCACTGACCGCGCCTAAAAGCTATCAACGCAAAGCATTAACTAAACACTATCGGATTGTGTGCGGCATATTGACAATAAGCAGAAACCAAAAACCGGAAGGGGACAATATTTTATGCGTAGCTCTGTGTTGCATGTTCTACATAGATTAGTACAAACAGAAATATATTGAAAAGTTATTTTCAAAGCAAAATGAGGGCATGCTTGTCGCTATCGTGTGCCACGAAGTAATATATGTATGTACATATGTATGTCTGTATATAACTGCAAATATTGCTCAGCTCTAATGCCAAATGACCACTGATTGCGGGGATGAGAGCAGCGACTATCGCAAGCCACGAGATAGTGGCTCCATTTGAGCACACAGCTCGGCAATTATCGACAATATATACAATGGAATCCATAATTTTTGTTGTTATTGGCGTAAAGTTGACTTAACTATTTTTGACACGCATTGCAATCGTTTTCGTTCTCTAATTGATTTTTGGCATTGAGCTAAAGTTATATAGATTCTTTGCAATGAATTGGTTTGAGTTGAAGATAGAGTATGTGTAATCGTATATGTTTGTAAATATGTGCTTGCATATAACTAATTTATACAATATATATTGGTCAGCTGGGATTGTATTCAACATCAACTCAGCATGACACGATAGCTTGATAAGAATTTGGAGCATGGAGTATCAGAGAACTTTTGGGTAATTGTTGCAGCGTATGTCGTTTTTTGTTGGAAGTGGAAGCTTTTTGCAATTCATATCAATTCAACTGCTCGGTTTTTGATAACAATTGTGGAGTATGTGACACTGCAATTATCATTCCGTTTCATTGCTAATTCACGGATAAAAGTATATGAAAGAGAATTATGAAAATCATTTCTGTAGGCATTTATTTGCCACTTATGTTTGGTGCAGCCTATACGGAATTTAATGGCAATTTTAAGCCACTTGCGAAGCCGATTGGTATTGAAAGTAGACGCTAAAATCTCATGTATATACTGTGTATGCACACAAAGTTTGGTTAAATTTTTTTTTAATTTCTCAAAACTCACTAGTGTATGCGGTTACTCGACAACCACACGTGTTCAGTCTACGACAGTCACTTGATGGTCGAAAGTATATTTCAATAGAGACCAATTTTAATAATAGAGAGGGCTCACAGTGAGAAATTAAAAAGAGTACTATATGTCATCTGATCAAAATTGACCCGGACTGACAAAAAAACTACATTTTCATTTATTTTTATACAAATCATTATTATCGCTTTCGAAATAGGCTCCAACCATCGCTTAATACAATACAATACACTTGTTAAAAGTTTCGTCTGGGATGGTCTTCAATGCCTTCTGCGAATTTTGGGTGTCGGTCCATTTTGAGAGTGCATTTCGCTAGATTGTTGGACAGTTTCAACGTTATATTCATAAAACTACGTTTCGTATTTCGTGTATTAAAACATCTTTAATCGGTTTTTGCAAAAGATTCAAATCTTTCGGCACGAGTCTGGCATTGACGCGTTTCGCATCTAAAACGTTAATAGAAATGTTTTGGATGGATGTATATAAGATGTTGGGATCTTTGGCTATTTTGCTGATACCAGCACGACGATTGTAAAACACTTTTTCTTTAGTGGGTTACATGGGATTTCATTGAGGCAGTTGGCATGTTAACTCCTTACAGGATCATTTAAAGTGAAAAAATACATGTTTTAGCTAAAACCTTAACTTAGAACTTGGACGAAGAAAAAAATTATTAGATTTGATTTTCCAGTGACCAAAAAAGAGTGTCAAAAAAACTCTTTTAGGATTATCTAAATTGAAATATACATGTTTTATTATTATTTTAATTTTTGTAGAAAAATTGAGACATTTTTTTTTGTCAAAAAATGGTTATAGCCCAAGTTTTTAAGAATTGTGTCTCCAAGACTTGTGTAAAATTGCATGAAGATCGGTTAAACAGTCCTCGAGAAACCTTGTCAACCGACTTCAAAAACACAGTTTCGAGATTTCGAAAGATTTGAGTGACAATAAAAGTGGAAAGCAAGTGCACAAGTTTTCAAGGCTGTATCTCCGAAACTATTACTCGGATCATCTAGAAAATTTAGATCTTCACCATCACTAAATGCTTTGTGCCACTCAAATACTTGTGTTCGCGTTATAATAGACTCCCAAAAACATTTCTGTAACATTTTTAATAATTATTTAGCCATGAATTCATTGGAAACTCAAATTGGCAAGCAATTTTGCAGTTCCATTTTTTTTTTTTAAATCTGCAGACAAACTTTTCAGGTCAAAGAGTTCAAACTCCATATGGAGTTCAAAATTCTCACGAACATAAAAAAGAGTTTACCCAACTACCAAGAAAATCTTATCAATTCGGTTTGCGCGAGCAGTTTAAATGGTCCAGTCCGAGTCAAATTTGATCAAATGAAATTTGTGTGACATTAGTCGTGAGAATTTATTAGCTCAGGTAAATCAAAAAATCAAAATGTGGCAAAGTTGCGCTTTTTATGCAAAATCCCTCGTGACTCTACGTAGAAAACCCGTTACACTTAGTCTAAAACCAAAATTATATACTTATGTACATATGTACATAAATATTCAAACGGTTTTATGTTAAAATTGATATTTTTCTTCGAAACACAACCGCAATGTGAGTACTTTGCATTCTTAGACTTAAAATATTAGAAATTTATGTTAATGATCCCGTTAAAATTTTATTTAAAATATACGAACCTATTTTTGTGTCTGCCCTTGCCCAAAGATAAACATATTAGAAGTATGTGTGTATGTAATTTCAAAATTTATTGATGCCAATCGCATTAACGCTTTGTAGTTCAACAGTTGGTGAACTGCAGAAAAATTCCCTAAATAATTTAACATACTTACATACTTATGTATGCACATATGTACATATACTCATATTCCACTCTGTTGTTCACTTTGTTAATCAATTAATATATGTATATACATATGTATTAACATACATACATACATATTTGTATCTTATTCATAATTTTTTTACATTCCAACTTCAATTCACAATTAATTGGTATTTAATGTTGGCTAATCTATACATACATATGTATTTATGTAGAAATATCATTTGCAAATGTTACCGCGGCTGCGTCTTACACAATTACAAAGTCCAATTTTGGGCAACTTTTTCGAGCATTTCGGCCGAAATAGCCCGAATTTCTTCGGAACTGTGTCTTCCAAGCTGGAATAGTTGCTGGCTTATTTCTGTAGACTTAACTTGACGTAGCCCCACAAAAAATAGTCTAAAGGCGTTTAAATCGCATGATCTTGGTGGCCAACTTACGGGTCCATTTCTTGAGATGAAATTGTTGTCCGAAGTTTTCCCTCAAAATGGCCATAGAATCGCGAGCTGTGTGGCATGTAGCGCCATCTTGTTGAAACCACATGTCAACCAAGTTCATTTCTTCCATTTTTGGCAACAAAAAGTTTGTTAGCATCGAACGATAGCGATCGCCATTCACCGTAACGTTGCGTCCAACAGCATCTTTGAAAAAATACGGTCCAATGATTCCACCAGCGTACAAACCACACCAAACAGTGCATTTTTCGGATGCATGGGCAGTTCTTGAACGGCTTCTGTGCTCTTCACCCCAAATGCGGCAATTTTGCTTATTTACGCCCATTCACCAGAAATGAGGCCTCATCGCTGAACAAAAACGCGCGAAATACATTTCGAAACGAACACTGATTTTGGTAATAATAATTCAATGATATTCCACTCTGTTGTTCTCTTTGTTAATCAATTAATATATACATATACAGATGTATTAACATACATATGTATTTGTATCTTATTCATAATTTTTTTACATTCCAACTTCAATTCACAATTAATTGGTATTTAATGTTGGCTAATCTATACATACATACATACATATGTATTCAAGTAGAAATATCAATGTATTTGCAAATTCAGCTTACACAATTGCAGCCAAACATACACACAATCATATATACATAGATACATATGTATGTACATATATTCAATTGTGCGGCGCGCCAATTTCTAGTTCTCCTTCAAGCATATTCGCCTAATAGAATGCATAAATGTAGGTATGTAAGCATGTACGCATGTGTATATATTTGTAATACTAACTTTGTATGTCAAACCCTGCAATCTGCCTCCATATCATTCCCATTTATTCATCTATTTCTTTGTGTGAGCTTTTCACTCCGTATGAAATTCTTTATTGTTTTGTTTATTATATCTTTTGATCGTCGTTTGCGTTGGATTGCGTTGAGTTACTGGTTTAAGCTTGATATGGATGTGTGTAAGCTAACCCAGTCGACAATTTGTGAGAGCAAGATTAACAATACGAGTATACGATTACCAGTCTGTTTTTTGTGGTATAAATTTTTTAATGTTCGAAGCTTGATTTCCATGTGCTAATTGGTATAGTGTTTACTACGCGAAAAGTTAGTCTAGCCGTTTTTTGACACGGTTCCCATTGAAAATATTTCGGAAACATTTTGAGGAGTCAATTTTATCATTAAGACACAATCGTCGAAAAATGCGAGTTGTCTATCCACCTCTGTTAGTGACGATAAAATCGAAAAAGCTAAAGAAACAGTGCTTGAAAATCATCTTTTGGAATACCAGGAATATATGTAGCAGAGGATCTCAACATTGCTTAAGGATCTTCTTAAGACATTTTGGTTAATGTCTTGGATATGAAGCATATCAATGCCAGACACGTACCAAAAGACCTGAATCTTTCGCAAAAACGACGTCGAGTAGAAGTCGCAAAAGAAATGCTAGACAACATAGCTGAGAGTCCTACATTCATCAGACGCTTCATTACTGGTGATAAGACGGGTTTTTATGAATATGAAGTCGAAAGCGTACAACAGTCAAGCGAATGGCGTTCCAAAATTGAGCTGAAACCGCAACAAACAAAATTCACTGAAGGCGCTGAAGGTCATCCCGGGACTCTATAACAAATGTGGGCTAATTAGATTTAGCATTGACATGGTTGTATTGGCGTAAAAGTATCCAATTTGAAGGCGTTAAAAAAGATTTGTATTAAAATATAAGAAAATGTAATTTTTTTGCGTTTTTTTATTAGTCCGGGTCAAATTTGATTTTCTCTCAAACGATATGTACAATATATACTAAATATCAGAAATTATAATTTCGTGAACTATATATCGTTACCTGAAATGCAAAATAACGTAACAACATTTTCGGAAATTACAGTGGCATGAATGAAACACGAAATAAAATGGAACATGAGTGAAACAAAATTTTAATATTGGTTAAAACTGATTTATATGTGACCGCAGAACCTGAAAATGTTGACCATATGTAATATTATGTATGTAATTTGAAGTAGTGAAGCGTAATCAATAAGACACTCAATTTCGAATTTTTTGATGATACGTTATTTTGCATTTTAGGTGACGACATGTACATATATATATTTTTTTCAAATAATTATTTGAAATTGAAATCCCAGACAACACAATGAAATAATTGCGGTTTTCAAGTGGCACTCACTACCTATCTATTGTTTACCTGAATCCATTTGTACCTGGTTGAAAATGCACCTGGCCATTTCACTGCTAGGCAAGGCTGTTTCTGTGTGTGCACACACATTATGAGATATGTATTGTTCTTGTTATTGGCATTAATTCTACTGAAGTGTTTAGTATTGTTGGTGCGCGTATAGCTGCTGGTGGTTTAGTTGTTGTATTGGCATTTGAAGCTTCTTGTCTTTTGTTTTTATTGCTTCATTTTCACATAGCACATATCAATGAATATATTTGTGTGTGTGTATTGTATATATTTCGTGTTTAAAAATATGTGCATACATATGTAGGTATCTAGTATTTACTCAACATGTTGGCCACTGGCGACCCTAATGCCGACGCTCTGGTGTCGTTTGTCGGTTGTTTTCAGTTGATTCTCGGTTGCCGCGCCGCTTTCATTAGTTACTCGTGAGTGGTTTGTGCCTTAGTATTATATTTATGTATTAACGCATGTTTTTTTTATAATTTTATATGAATAATTTTTTAAATAAATTCATAGCTTTGAGTGATAGAACGAGTTTCGTGTAATGCAAGTAAGAATCGTGTAAATTACTCGCCTTCATTAAATAATACTTTAGAAAAACGTAAAGTGCGGGCCAGTGTTCGAAACGCGATCGACTGAATTTGTGAAGTGTAAAAAAATTAAGAAATTATTTAAACGCTTCTATACAAAGTGTTCTGCGGTAAATAAAAGCACATACAAACATAAGAGGAATAAGCAAGCAGGCAACCAACTGTTGTGCGAAGAATCTAAGCAGCGTGTATAGAATAAGGAAACGAGAAACAGAAAAAATTAATATTCTGCCAAGATGCCCAGGGTATGTGATCACGTATATGCTAACTTTTTTAGCAATAAGTGCGGCTTAAATATGCTGACCTTGAGAGCTTATTTACATGGCTACATAGTATATGCATACCATTTGTATGTATGTATGTATATATAAGTACATACTTCCTTATGCTCCCCGATAAAGCTTTGTATAACTTCATGCATATTTGTAGGTATAAATCATATAAGGATTAAGATCACTAGAACTTAAAATTAGGAAATTTTTTAATAATAAATTTTCCAATAATGAAGTAAATTAAAAGGATAACATTTTCGCACCATCTGATCAGTTTTAAGAGACCGCTCGTCATAAAAGACAATGTCAATAGGTTACAGCACTCCCAAAACTATCTGGCCTGCCACATAGCTAGCGCAACTTTACATTTCTCTCGCCACGACCGATAGCTTTACTTGTGTAGGATGCTCTAAAACTAGCATAAACTTATTTTATGCTGTAACAACCATAACAACGCGCGCTGCATAATTCTCTAACTAAACAAGTTTACTAATATCATATTTTGATTTGGAAATTAAACAAAATTAAGAATTAAAAAACAGCTGATCTGAAAAAATTGACAGCTGAAGCCTTAAAAATGTACAAGACCCAAATTCACCATGAAAATATCCATAAATGTTGACTGGAACTATCATCGAAGAGTCGTTATGTATAAAAAAAGCGTAAGCACTATATAAAGTATATATATATATAAACCGTTAACTTCGTTTCATTACTTTGCAATCAAGTTTAAATAAATTAACTGAAATAACTTTCATACATCTGGCATTCTGTCTAAAATTCGAATTACTAACAGCTGTTTATTTTACTTACCACAACTATTGAGGTGAATATTGGAGCTGTAAAATTTTCTCGGCAAACATATGTGTGTAGTTTTTAGTATAATAATTTGTCGTCTTTTGCAAAAAATGTATGTTAAATAATTTGTAATTAAAAGTTAAATAGAGAAAGCTCACGACAATCAAACAATTTTTAAACAAATCAGACCAATTTATGTAGAAAGAAATATTTCTATTGCATTTACAAACGTTTCGCCGTCCTGACTACTCAAACTTTGCAGGACGTTTATTGAAAGTTAATTTAATACCGGTGCGTAGAAATCAATCAAAAGTAACTGAAATACTAAAATAAAAAGTTATTTTTCTTTAAAAAAATGTGTTGGTTTTTAACAATCAAGTTTGATTAAAATACATATATATTTCTATATAAAAATGTTGAAAATCAATTCACCAATTCATAGAAAATTCAATAAGGTGACCAAGTGCAGCTGTGGATTTGTAGAAAAAAGTGTAAACAAAATTACATTACAGCATGTAACATGTTTTTGACAAATATGTAGTTTCTTTGTTTCTTTTAAAATTTTCAACCGTTTCGACATTTTCAAAATTTTTGCGAATATTTTCAATTACAATTTACAAAACAAAAAAATTAAAAAAAAATATAAATACGAATAAACCACAATTTCGTGTAAAAAATACAAAAGGAAAAAATCATTAAAATAATGATTTCACTTAAACGTATGGCGTCCTCTCGCTGTGATATTACCAATGTACATTTTATTAGCAACCGGAATAGAAAAAAGAATAAAAACAATTTCCAGCCGTTTTGGATTTTTGGCAATGAAGATAATGAATGGAAGGGAACGGTAGCGTTATTAATACCTTATTAATTTGCTGTTAACCCCTTTTAATAGCAACTGAATATTATGTTTTAAACTACATGGAAACATATTTTATAAAAACGAATATGTGATGCAGTCAAACATAAATAATGATTTTATTATATTTTCTATATAAAGAAATAACCTGAACTACGTTATGACATTGATGAGATTATATATCAAAATATAATATTATGTTATCTGCTTTAAAAAACTTATACTTGCAAGTATTTCCTTGCAGGGATACCATACATGCCGTTGTTGTGTTTAGTATTGGTGTATCCATTTATACATACTTATGTGTATTTTATACTTGTAATAAAATTAAAAAAGCAAACTATGCCTAATACAAAAATAGAAAGTGTAAGCATTTAAACGAAACGTTTGAGAGCTCTTAACACAATGATGAAGAGTTCATTGAAATTGAACTAAAAAGACTGAGAGCGACAATGCACAAATTTGTAGATAAAAACCTACTTACATGTACATATAACGAATTACAAGTCTTTGCGCTGTTTTGCTCCTCAAGCAAAGTCCTTTAAAAAGTGTTACAACGTACAACATTATGCACATATGTATAATCTTACAAATATATGAATACACTGAATCGAACCCAATGATTTAGTAAATTGTCGATCTTTTAGCATTCAATCGCCGACAGTTGTGGTGGGTAATGGAAAGTTAATATGGTTAACAGATTATTTTAATGATACCGAATAGAAAAAATGTTTTACAATAATTGCAACAGTTACCTAAATATTGATTGAAATTATTAAAAAAAAAATTGTTTTCATTAGGTACATTTTGCCAACAACAACCGGATGTACGCGGGATCTGAAATGCCGGAGTGCGAGCGAGGCTATCAAACCTTGGACCCAATGAGTAAGTGTAGCCAAATGTTCTTATAAAATAGTATATATATTTTTAGTATATAACCCATTAAATTAAAAAAAAAAATACACAAATTATAATAAATTCTGCTCACTTTTATACTAATATTTTTTTTATATTAAATGCTTATGCAATTCCATAAAATAGTTAAGGTATTATTTTTACAGCGAATATTACACTTAAATTTGATTAATAGGCCATTGCCTGTAACTTCAAATAATCAAAAAATATACATAAAATTTGTCAAAATTGAACATACAATTTAGAATTTCTTCATTTATTAAAATTCAACAAAAATTCTTAACGTTTAGGCACAATGCTGCGAATTTCTCCAAACGATAATATATACTTCAATCGTGGCGAAAATAGCGAGAGCATAATAGAACTCACATGCATCGGAAAACAGGCTATAACTTATAAGGTAAGTTTCTTTTCCATTGACTAATCAACCGTCCTTAATGATATACACACTTATGTATGTACACGCAGATTCAAACAACTTCGCCAGAAAAATTTCGAGTGCGTCCACGTTGTGGCTATTTAGCGCCGTCTGAGACGGTTTCGGTGAACCTTATGTTGAAGCAGGACTATCATTTGGGTGAGTCGCCGAAGGATAAATTTCTCGTCATGTGTATGCCAGCACCTGTGGGTATAGAGCCGTCGCAGCAAAGTATGAGTGAAGCTTGGAAAATGAAACCTCAAAATGGCAATGATGTGGAGCAACATCGCCTAACCTGCAACTATAGAAGCAGTGCAAGTGCAGCAAGTACACCGGGTACTTGCGCCTGTGGAAAAATTACCGTGTTCAACGGTGGTCCGGATGAGGGTTTTTCATCCACGAAGAGTACCAACACTTCGGATGTGAGTAGAAATTTTGTAAATATAAGAATACTTCTGCATTTTATATATATACATATGTATATACTAATGCCATGCATCTACATTTTCTCAACAGCTGTCAACACAAGCTAAACACCTGGAGAGTCAATTGAGATTTACACAAATTTTACAATGTATTACGCTAGTATTTTTACTGGGACTCTGTGTCGCGGTTGTTTATCTACTGAAGACACAACTAAATCACCTGCCCGGCTGCATCGGTGATGAAGAATGTAGTGTTTCAGCCAATTGTCAAAGCCGAAATCTATAATATTTACTTTCAAAATGCAATTTGACCAAGCAGCACCTACTGGTACCCACTGCCGCGGAGAAGCTACGTAGACGAGGCCATGGTGGTAGCAGTGGCGAGCAGACAACTGCTTGTGACTGCAATACAGCAGCTGATGGCGACATTGACTGCGGTGATTTTGTCATCGATGACGATGCCATCGATTATGACGAAGCTGCTTTTGATAAGGGCGGTGTGGCTGGTGGTGGCTACCTGCTTGGTCTAATCGCATTTGCACGTAAATTTGCGCGTATCATAATTACAATTTCGATGCTCTTCTGTATTATATTCATCTCGTTCTATTGCTGCTCCGAGTCGAGGACAACAATTACTGCTTTAGCGCCGCCAATGACACCTCCAGCAACAACCATTGAGGTCCATATGAGAACACACGCGCAGCAAGCACACAGAAGTTGGCCAACAAATTGATGTAATAACGAACGAGCTCAACCTTTTTGAATATATATTTCTATATAATGCACTAACTTAAATATTTAACGCGGCAATATAAAAATGTCTATGTATGTTAAGTGTAGTACGTGGAAAGATTTTATAAATGCCGTCAAAATGTGTGCAAAACTGACATGCGTATGTAAACATTACATATGTGTGTATTTAGTATTGTGCCACAAACAGAAAAGTCATCGAGGGGTAGGTCTTTTGCATTTCAATATAAAGTGGAGCGAAATCATGCACAAATATTTTAAATTAAATAATATTAAAATTTGTAAAATTCTTTAGATTATTTTATGTCCCCAGACAATAGACTAATGTATAACTTAGTTTCATGTTTAACGTGTACCAACATGCGTTCACCCTTCCAAACAACGCAAAGGATTGCTATTTTAAATCTAATTATAGAAAATCCAAAATACCGGCAGCCAATTTTATATACACACGTTCATATATATAATATATACACATATTAACTGCTGGAATTACTCATATTATTGACTATTTAATAACTATACATAACATTGTACATACAAAATGCCAATATATACAAAATTTTATAAATACATACATACATACATATAAATGAACATTTTGCATAAAATCGAACTTGTCACACCACTATGGTTTATAACACTACACATGTATGTACATACATACCCATAAACGTTTTTTAGGGGGTTTATTTTGCGAAATTCTCCAGCTGTGGAGACAAACAACAACAATGAAGAAGCCAAATGAAGAGTAAATCGAAAAAATAAGCTAAAATAAATGCAATCTTTACAAATGTGAAACAAACATATTAATTACTCATTTTTTTTATTCATGCTTTATTAAGTATCCCAAATGAACTTACATATGAGATGATGTACGTGTAGTACAAAAAGTGTATATTGTTCTTCGAAATATATTATGTTCAATTGCATAATTGTAAGAGAATCAATCAATTTATATACCAATTTAAAAAACAATAATGTAGAGGCACACCAGTACGTAAGTGTGTGTGCGCTCTAGTCAATAACTAATTAATTTACGTTCTATTTTATTAACAGTCAACAGACGGAATATTAATAATTAAACAAAAAATATACAAGAAACAAATTACTTATAAATGATTTGTATTCTTGGGGAGTCTTTTTAAATAGTTCCTTATTTCTTTTTACGACCACGCTTTGCAGCACCTTTCCCAGTTTCAGTGTTTTCGGCAGTCTCCTTTTGCTCCACCTCCTTGGTACTTTCCGGTTCGTTGGTTTCCTCCATTTTACTGTCGCCATTTGTTTCAGCATCTGCGTTAGAATCTGTTGCTGGCTGTAACTCGCTTTCAACTAGAAATATACTGTGTTGACCTCCACTGGAAACACGTATGATTCGTTTGCCTTCAGTTTGTTTGCTAATGATTTGTACAGGCTCCAATGCGTCATCATCCGATCCCGTACCCAATTGGTAATTCGAACCCATGCCCCATGAATACAGTTTACCATCATCGGTTAACGCAAATGATTGCGCTTCACCACATGACACACAAACTACAAACTTATCGGACAATCCTTTGATTGATTGCAGTTCTGTGATATCACCCTTTAAGGTTCCGAGTCCAAGGCGACCGTAGTCACTGCGTCCAATAGAATAGCAAGAACCATCATTTTTAAGTACTAATGTGTGATGCTGTCCACCGGCAATTTGTTTAACGTTCTCAAATTTCGTATCTACTGGATTTATAATTGTTGCAAGATCTTTGGCATAGGCCAACTGCTTGTAATTGTTCAGACCGAAAGCCCAAATTTTACCCGTCTGTGACTCGCGCAAAAATGTACAGTAATTCGTAGCCCAAATAGCTTCAACGGGCTTACCACGTTTGATTATGACCTCACCTGGGCGCAGCAGCTCTGTTTTGCCACGACGACCTATAAAATATTTAATTTTATGTCAATAACGAATTTATAATTGATACATAATGGCAGCTCATTATAAATACTTACTTTCTCCAGTCGCCGACCGCAAGGACACACGGCCCAATTGACCTTGTTCAGCACAGCCTACGGTGAATACTTTCCCGCTGCATGTAAGTATAACTAAATGATCTGCTCCGGAAGCAATGTCGCAACATACCATGTCAGGTAAAACGTTTATTGGAAGTCTTTTATTTCCTTCTAATGTCAGACCCATATTTCCATGCGAGTCGCGAAATGATCCCCATGCAAAAACACGACCATCTTCCAACAAGCTAGCCGAATGTGAATCACCCGTTGATATTTTTAGCACTTTTCCTGGTAATTCTACTGGATGCGGTTCAAATTCTGAACCATCTTCACTGCTATCACGTCCCAGTGCACCTTCGTCATTACAGCCGAAAGAGTAAACCGTCCCCTCGAGTGTTAATACAAGATTATGCATGCCACCAGCTCTGACATCAACAACATTTTCTATAGAATCCACCAAAGCCGGTCTTTTACGTTCGAATTTCGACTCATCATCGCCTAGACCTAACTGGCCCATATCTCCTTGTCCACATACCAAAGCACGTCCCACCACGTGTGGTCTCTCAGGTAATGGCAATTGATAAGCGGTACGCTGTAGTTTACGTTTTGGAGCATCTAATTCTTCATTGTTATTGTTGCCAATTGGTGTGGAGGCCTTCCGACGTACTGCGATTCGCGGCATTTTTATGGGTAATTTATTTCGTTCGCTGGTATTATGTTTGTGGTCTTGCAGTTTTTACTAAACTAAATCTTGGATTAAGACTTTACTGAAACGAATTTAATACACTTTAAAGGTTAGACACGATCAAAAAGTCCCATTTGAAGATAAAAAGAGCATGTATAACACATTCTAACTAAACTACTTACAAATTTGGTCCCGTAGTAATAAAAAAAATTGAAGTTGACACCGCAATGATAATTTTCAGATAATTTTGTTAAATGGTTATTTGATTTATAGGAGTGGTGTATTGGTATTTTATATCAAGCAAATATTTTAAAACTAGAAACAACTTCTTGTGGCGATCTCGGCAGACTGCAATTTAGGTATTTCTAAATTTCAACGTTAAGTCTACACGCGCGGGAAAAACGGAAAACGGCCGGGTGTTGCAAAAAAATTCGGAATGCGGAATGCGGCTGCTGTTGTTTTTCATACACAGCCATACACAGGTACCAGAGAACGTATAATATATATTATACGTTCTCTGAGTCAGGGTTGTCAGTGCTTTGTCCCAAAAGTTTCTATTACAAATTGTTAACGATTGTAATAGAGTGATATGAGCTACATTCGGAAAATTTAATAAAATATTGCAAAGTATACGGCATTTTGACAGCTTTACCAAAAAATACTATTAAAATATAGATATTAAAAAAAGATAAATGTTAACAAGTACAGAAGGATCAAGTTTGTAGTTAAATAAAATCTGAAATTTAAATGTATCCGAGTGCAACCATGTAAACTTTGTACGCCATCTTTTATTGAAATTTAACTGCAGCTGTCAAAATGAAGGAACACTCATTTTTCCTCTGACGGCAAAAATATAGGATCTATATTTCATCTTTGTTAAAATTTGTGTAAACTGTATTAAATCGCATATTGATTTTAATGTGGCTACCAGTTATTAATTACGCATCGTAATCTCTATAGAAATCAATAAAAGGCAGTCATCCCCACCGACTAACCGAAGGCGAGCGTCGTTCTAGGGATCTTTGCTGCTGACCGCTGTGTGTCGCCCGAAAATCGGCTCAAAGCCTATAAAAGTACTTAATATCGCGCCAAACTCCGGGCGACCTCTGTGAAGAAAGTTTTTGAAAATATACAAGATCGTCAATAAAAAATTGAAGGATGTCTGCAACAATAGATGAAGATTCAGATGGACAAGATTTGGACACCATCATACACTCAATAAATAAAGAAATTGAAGAAGTAACGCTTTGCTTAACTAATGGGTTAGGTGGTGATGAGGAGGCTGAGGAGTCAGTAAGATTATCTCAAGATGGAGATAATAAAGAAGGTGAAGACAAACAATACTACCTGGATGAGGGCGGAAATTTGTTTTTAACATTAACTTCAAGCAAGTCGGATAATGTGCCGAGCAGCACCAAAAGAAAGGCAAAGCCTTTACTGGGAATGCAGACTAAGCGAAAGGGTAAGTTGCATTTTCAACAAAAGATTTTCATAATGTTAATTGCACGAAATTATTTTTTTAGCTGTTAAAAGCAGTACGACTGTCAGCAGTGGCAAGCTTAATATTGAAGAAAAATATATGGTTTATATTCCATCTGAGAGTATTAAAACAGAAAATGAGCAAACTGTTGACGATCCTGCTGCGGTTGATGAAATCTATGAATTCGATGAATTGGAAGAGCAAAGTGGATCTCAAGAGGAAGAAGGTGTGCAGTTGTCGCTATTAAAAGTGTTCCCGGTAAAAAATAAAGATTCTTCCGCTGGTGGTTCAGTCCAATACTCATGTCCACATTGTGATAATAAATTCGATAGACGATTTTTGTTATCCCGACACATGAAAAGCCATTCAGATGATCGTCCATTTATTTGTTCTGTATGCGATCGGGGTTTCAAAACCAATCATACCTTACAAAATCATATTAACGTGCATCTTGGCAAGAAACCACATGCTTGTTTGTCATGTGAAAGTCGTTTCACGACAACCGGCGATTTGGCAAGGCATGTACGCTATAAACACACGCATGAGAAACGTCACAAGTGCACCGAATGCGACTACGCTACGGTTGAGATGAGTAAGCTGCAGCGGCACATGCGGGCCCACACCGGCGAACGTCCATATCAGTGTCCACATTGCACTTACGCTTCACCGGATAGCTTTAAATTGAAGCGACACTTGCGTACACACACAGGTGAAAAACCATATGAATGTGATATTTGTAAATCGCGCTTTACGCAATCAAACTCATTGAAATCGCACAAACTCATACACAGTGTGGATGATAAGCCAGTCTTTCAATGTGCATTATGCCCAACGACTTGCAGCCGCAAAGCGGATCTGCGGATACACGTTCAAAAGCTGCATCATTCGGATCATCCCATACCATGTACCAGATGTGGCAAAGAATTGCCCGATCGTTATAGCTATAAGATGCATGTAAAAACGCACGAAGGAGAACGCTGTTACAGGTAAGCAAACGCACTTTACAAAGTAAATAAAGAAAAGCAATAACAATTAAATATTCTAACTAAACAGTTGCGATCAGTGTAATTACAAATCGATTTCCATGCGTAATCTGGAGATGCACAAGCAAATACATAGCGATGTCAAACCATTTGGGTGTGATGAATGCGGACAAACATTCCGACAGAGGCAATTACTCAGTCGTCATACAAATCTTTATCATAATGAAAACTACACACCGCCACCAAAGCTCAAAAAGACACATAATTGTCCATATTGTAGTAGAGCATTTGCGCACAAAGGCAATTTGGTGCGACACATGAAATTACATGACGCGGCAGATAAAGAATCGAAAACCGACAGAATTGTCAAACTCGGCGATGAGAATTTATTCGATATAGTAGATCCATATGTGTCCGACGTGAACGACGAAAACGACGAGAACGACGAAAACAACGATAACGACGACGAAGCGACCAACGATGAAAATTTCGAAGTATTTGGTGTTATAGAAGAGGTCGAAAAGAGTGAAAACGATTTCACTATAGAAACGATTGAACCGACCACTAGTAAGACGCACGTACCGAACAAAAGTACAGCAGCGACAGTGATATCTAAGGGCAAAGGAAAGGGGAAAAATATAGAAATTAACGTAGAAACCACAGGAAATGGGGATGAAAACAGCGCAGAGGATGATGTGAGTGATTTGCCTAGCTATATGGTGGTGAAAGTTCTAGAAACTGACGATGAATTGGATGACGATGACGGTGAGGGTGAATGTGTCATTTTAACAAATATAGACAACATTACAGGTATTGCTGCTATATAACATTATTTAATGCTAAATTGCCTAAAATGTGTTTTTATATGTTTTTGCTTTCAGATGAGAAAGCTGATGGTCCATCCAAACTAGATGTGGATGAATGTTTCGGTTTTGAAGTAAGTAACTGATGCTGACCACTACAAAGTTTTGTATTTATGTATGTATTTATTTATATAAATATTTTTTTTTTTTAATTAGGAGGACTCTGATAATGTTAATGATATAGAGGAGTCCATTTTGCTTGATATCATCGAGGAAAATTAAGGCGAAAGCATAGTTTTCAATATATTTTTAAGAAAATATATGTATTCTTATATGTAATTCCTTTTGTATTATACAATATGTATGTAATATAACATTTTCGTGTATCTATACATACGTACTATATATACTGATATTCTCGCAAAAATGACGTCAGTGCCAAAATTAAATTTTAACGAAGGTTTTTTTTATAGTTTATATAAATGTGGATTGGCGGATTTCCTTATATAATCAATAATATAAGAATTAAGTCTTAAAATTTGATTTGACCAAAAACTACTGTTTTGGCGCTTACGTCGCTTTCATGTGAAGGGTATTTTTGTAGATGCTTTTAATAAACCAAAATATACGCAAATGCGTACGAAAGAAAACTGCTGCACGAAATAAATATGCCATACAACCAAAGCAATATAATCGTTTTCGTGTCTTTTTTTATAGTTTTTTTTAATCATTTTTTTAATAAACTTTTTTTTTAATATTTTTTTTATTATTATTATTTTTATTATTATTATTATTTTTTTTATTATTATTATTTTTTGTAATTATTTTATTATTTTTTGTATTTTCTTTTTATTATTTTTTGTATTTTCTTTTTATTATTTTTTGTATTTTTTTTTATTATTTTTTGTATTTTTCTTTTAATAATTTTTTTTATTATTTTTTTATAATTTTTTTTATTTGTTTTATTTTTTTTATACATTTTTTATATATTGTTTTATAATTTTTTTTTTTAAAACCTTTTTTTATATTTTTTTGAAATAATGATTTTTTAAATATTTTTTTGAAATAATAATTTTTTAAATATTTTTTTATAATACCTTGTTTTTATATTTTTTTTAAGAATTTTGTTTTATAATACATATTTTTTTTAATTTTTTGGAATTTTTATAATATTTTTTTTTAATTTGTTTTTATAATTTTTTTTTATGTATGTATGTTTTTTTATATATTTTTTTATATACTTTTTATATATTTTTTATATATTTTTTATATATTTTTTATATATTTTTTTATTATAACATAGTTTCTTGTCTAAATTTGAGGCTGTTCCGCAGTCCGTGCCCAACAGTGATTTTGGAACTTATGAGCATTGTTGTTGTAGTACTGGTCCACAGTGCAGTGCTGATAAATTATTAATGTCGAATATATTTGTCTTTTAAATAAAAGAATATAGTTTCCAAAAAAAGTCAAAGCTCACTTTGATTATACACAATACTTTACAAAAGACTTAAGCAAGAAACTCGAGCGTCAGAGGATTGGCATATAACATTAGTTAACATATAGCATTTTGTCCTTTAAATTAACAGTTTTTCTTAGCGGTATATTGAGCTTCAGAATAGTTATAAAAATAATTTAACACGTCATGCTTCGAATAACGAAGATATGTATGTACCTATTTGTATATTAGAGCGGGTCGATTTTTTTTCTATAAAATCTCCTTTGAAAAAATTTTGACTACACCACTGTGCTCAGCCAAGTTCTGCTTTGAAAATTTAAACTCAGCATTCAATATCCGTATACGTGTAAATATGTATGTCTTCCGAAAAGCTGTAAAGGATAAGAAAGCTAGCGTTGTTGCATGGGTTTATCTGCTAGACACTCCTGAAGAGAAATATTCGCACGAGAAAGCTTTGAAATATTATTGTTGGGGCGATTGAATGATACAAAATTTATACTTATATACCGACAAATATATATATATGATGCCTTAAATGTGTATGTGTGTGTGTATAATTACGTTGACGCGTTGACATGTGCTTTTTGGCGTTTCTTTACTTAAGATGCTTGGTTACTTGCTTGTAAAGCCTGCATACATATATACATAGACAGTTATCTATGGTATATTCGTAGTTATTTTTCTTTGCTAGGGTGACTTGTTGCTGCGGGAGGCATCGTGCCATCAAAGCGCTTGCGCAGCAGCCGCAATTCATTCCGCACTTGGCTGTCGGGCGACACAGACGTTTCGTTGATTTCGATTCAAACAAAAGCGCTCAATTCGGATAGTTACTTGCAGTTTGTTGAATAAAATTGTGCACAAAGTGTATTTAGCCACTCTATCGAACGATCCTCCGACCGATCGAGTGAGCGAACGCAGTTAGTGAGCTTTTTTCAGTTAATTTAATTGACATTTTTTTCAAAAGCTGGTGATTTTGAGTTTCAAAATTATTAAACGAGGTATGTAAAAGTGAAAAAGACAACAAAAACAACAAAAAAAATGTATGTATGTGGCTTAAAAACACTGTTGCAATAATAAATGTTTAAAAAATAATAATAAAAGCGTTAAAAAATAAAAAAAAAAATATTTTTTTATTATAAAAAATAATAATAATAAACACGTTAAAAAATTAAAAAAAATGTTATTTTTATTAAAAAAAAAAATAATAATAAAAGCAATTAAAAAAAAAAAAAAATATTTTAATTTTTAAAACATAATAAAAGCGATAAAAAATTTAAAAAATATAGTTTTTTAATTATACAATTTTTTTTAATTATAAAAATTTAAAAATATGTTATTTTTATTACAAAAATTAAAAAAAAAGATACTATAAAAAATTATATTTTTTTTTTTATTAAAAATTTTTCAACAACTTTTTATTTGTTAAAAAAGTGTGTAAATTTCAGTATGAGCAATTGCTTAATTAATAATTGCGCTACGCTCAATGCAGTCGCTTTTAATGAACACCTCAAAGATAAAAGAAAAAAAAAATTATGAAAATCATTAAAAAATATAATTAGTGAACGCCATTAAGAAAATCACTTACAACAATCAATAAAAATATTTGTTGTGTCATATACGCTTTTTTAATAATGTGACTTTTTTCATAATTATTTTCTTATGCAACGCTCTTTGCGCAGGACCTCGTTTAGAAATTTATAGCATTTGCAAGCAAACATCATTTATATATACAAACATTTACCATGTACACGCTTGTATATGTGTAGGTATGCATTTAGCCATCAGATGCAATTGCATGCGACTGCAGCCGTTGCAACGGCGCATGCTCCACTGCATAGCTGGCTTATGTAATTGGTGCTCGATCGCTCCGCTGCTTGCCAGCTATTTTCTATGAAATTTCTATTTCGAGTTTTGGGATTGCGGCAACAACCTGACTCGGCGCACAGCAATGAAAAAATGTAGCACATATACACATATACATATGTATGTATGCATGTATATAAAAAATGCTACTTTGTGGCCGTTGGATTAATCCAAGCGAGCAGAAGAGGCGAAATGTAAACACACAGCTGTACGAGTACAACAAATACAAAAAGTATTAATATAAAGTTGCAAGCAAAATCAAAGTGTCAACTTGTTGCAAATAAATTTATATTTATGCTCACAAATTAGACTGCAGGCAAGTGAAAGAATTGGTTTTTGTTGTGTTTGTGAGCAAATTTTATGACTAGACAATGCTCGTTGTAATGAATTTCAATTAAATATGAAAAAAATCAGTTAGAGAGCGAAAGAGCAGTATTTTAATGTAGTCAGTGAATTGCGTCTGAGTCCGAAAATTGCATCGACTGCCTCATTCCTGTTTCTAATTGTGTCAATTACCACTTTTATATGTGCGAAAATTATGAAAATCTGAGCAATTTTTAGCAAGAGTTTACCAAGCGATTTCCCTTGCTCAACTCTTGTTGGGGAATTATGTTTGGTTTACAGCATTTGGCCAAATATACGAAGGCGGTACTTATCTTACAAAATTAAGTTCGATTCTTCCTCTTCTTTACTGGCGTAGACACCGCTTACGTAGTTTCTTCTTTTCGCCTTGTGGCACCAATTGGAGATTCCTACCGAAGCCTATCTAACTGGTCTTTTCAACGTCTTTCCAACGGAGTAAAGGTGTTGCTAATGTAGCGACAGAACTCTGCCGATTTGAAAGTCCTTGATCGGATAAAAATCCAGGTCCCCTCTGGTTACATAGACCTGACAGTCATGAGAACGAGAGCGCAAGTATTCCTCTTCCCTGCTTCCCGCGGCGGGTACTGAGTCGAATACTTTCAGATCTGGAGTGCTTTCGTCCATTTGTACGACATGAGCTATGTCAATGGGGTTGTATATCTCACACAGCTCATCGCTGCACCTTCCTACGTCGACTCATCAGATGTTGTCATCGTCCATGACTCCGTTTTGCTATCTAATTTTGATACATCATCTAGGCCCTTGGTACTTGTGCCATCTCATCAGCGAATTATTTGAAAAACTGGCAATTTATTTTTTTTCTTTTAACTCGACGCATTTGACCACGTGATGGTACAGTTTCTATAACCGGCACAATGTCATGAACCACAGATTTTGATAAATTTAACATCTGGGGAAATAAATGAATATTTCGACGACGGTCTGATTTCAAAGCTTTGGGCACAGCAGTCAGGCTAAAACAACATCTGGGTAAGCCTGCTTGATCATATCAAACGTCTCTGTCGCAGATTTACCGAGTTTCACACAGAATTTAATGGCCTCTGCTCCAACGAACGGCTTGCACCACTCACAGGAACACATTGAGCGAAAATATTTGCTCGGACATAACTGACCAGCCGCTCATTCCTAAGCTAGGGACGCCCTCTACCTAATCCAGTCGGTGCGCGTACGCTCCGCAGTATAGTCGCGTAGAAAATCAGTGCTTACTTCCGGTATGGAAACAATGGTGGGTGAGGGAACAGACTGTAGCCTAATACAACCAATTTAGCCGTGGCGACATCGTAGGTGGCAGCTTATGGGTTGTCAAAGCCTTCACCACTTGCCATTCTTTCGCAAATTCGACGTCGAATTAGCACAGAAACTCAGCATAATAGACCCCTCCTCCAGGTAGCCGATGTAGATTACTATATGTGTATTCTAGAAAACGGTGGTCTTAAACGGTTACATAACGATGCAGAAACTCAGTCGGATTGCGCTGAAACACTGCTATAAAATGGTCTCACGTTTGCTATCATTTTCCTTTAATGAAACCGAAAGCTTTCTCGTGTCCAATATCATGCGTTAAATTGATACGACTATTACTAACCAGGTCTTTTGAGATACTTACGATATCAGCTATCCCAAGCACCTTCAATTGCCAGTCTGTCAATACGAGATTTGTAAAAACCATTTTGAGATCTCATTGAAACTCCATAAATCAATTTTTAAAGACTACGGTGGATGCAATAACAGTTCCTAGCTAGTGCGACCTATTAAGCCAAAGCGAAGATTTTCTACGCCGGATGAGAATGTTATTTCTGCAACTCGGTGTCATCGAATCGATTCGATAGTTTGGTGCACGTTTTGACTGTTCCTTAGTATCTGGTGCATACCAGAAGGTCCGTGTTTTGTTAACGTATACTCAACTGTGCTTTTCAAAAATAAAAATCTATACAATTGAAATTGCTCTGTTGCCATTTTTCTAAAATCTGTGGATGCCCGCTACCATGCGTGATGAAAACATAACCACCTGACCGATACGGCTGAAATACTCGTATACATTAGCTGTCTAACAGAATGAAAATATTTTTGTGAAAGTACATTTTGTACAAATTTAGCATCACTTTTTTCCTCTAGCTGGCCTCTTGATACGAAAAATTACCAAAAGTTCGGCCTTCTTTGTCTTGGTCTGTAGTCTGCGAGTTTTGGAAATAATTCTTTACGGGTTTTATTATTCAATCTTCACTTTACGCGTAATGGCAACCTTATTCTGCCATCAAAAGGCATATAGATACAAATATTATCACCACTCGTAGGCGGTAAAAAAATTCTGGGCAAAAGTTAGGTTGTATAAAAACTGCTCTACTCAACCGCCAGCGATTCCATGAATGCCATTTTAATGTATATATATAAATATACATATGTATATGTAATACATAACTATTAAATACGTAATGGTTAATAATTCAAAACTTGGCACGTGCCAATCTGCAAAGCATCGAAATTTATTTATAAGTTTGCGCTTAAATTCTAAATAAATGTTTTAACAGCTGAAAGGGTTAAAGGCGGCCCAAATGTATACGTGCCTAAATCAAATTACCCACACATACAAATCACATTTCATCTAACATTCTAAAAATGTATATCTTCGAAATTCGTATTTTATGTAAAATTCTTGTTCGACTTGCTTTTGGTAATCTTTTTCTAGTTAACTCTTTGCTAGTCTCTATTTATAAGATTCTTCTCGTTACTTAATTTGATTGCAGATGCGACAAAGGAGACTTGTATTGAAGTTATCTTTCCCAAAATACCATATAAATAGCAACAATAAATTTGGCACGCACTTTTTCGTATATTATATGGTGAATGGCATATTGACTTTAACTAGAACATACTTTAGCCAAAGGCTTAGTAAAGGTGATTTTTATAAATATGCTAATTTATGCTGCTATTTGTATATACATATACAAACATTAATAAAGGAAGATACGAAAATACACTTATATACATACATATGAGTATATCATTAGTTACAACCTGTTTCTTATAAACCTATGTATGTACATATATATATAAATGTATGTACTATATGTATATATTTTTTTCTGTTCTCTAATCGATAACTTAAAATAGCATCATTTTGCTGAATCATTACCATAGGGGCACAATTTATCTACAAGTATTAACGTCAGTGTTATTCTACTAATTTCTACGAAGCGATTTCAGGATTTTAGAAGTTAAGAGAAGATTTAAAGATATAGAGTTCAAAGCTACTGCAAGCTAATGACAGAAAATTAAACGTTATTTGTCGCTCTTCAAAGTTACGCGATATGTTTTTCTACCTATTTCTGCAATTTGCATGTCTCCTTTAAAATATTGGTTTTTTTTGTATTTCAACTACTACCGGGAGAAATTTATCGCTACTGGCTGCTTGTTCTCACTTGAGAACACCGCCTTGAAGCTATGGCAGTGGACAAATTGTGAGAAGCCTTTTCTTGGAAGTTATTTAGGATTTAATTTCTTATTTTCTTCGGAAAAGAGATCGAACACAGCTTAAATGTCATCTGTCTAGACTCCGATTGTGACCAAACACAAAATAATAAAAGAAAAAGAGTTATAACAATTCTTATTAATTTTAATATGGGCGGCAGACGCCTTACAAAACCATGTGGAAGACTAATATTTGCAATTCTCAAGTCTACTCGATAAAAGCCGGGTCAATGTTTTGAGCTTAAGGGGTTTTAAAATGACGCGAGGTTACCATGTTGTGCAGATATAGATGATTTTATGTTTGCTAAACGAACCTAATAGTAGATTACCTATAAGAGGCTACTTATTATGAGTTGTATTCCCATAAAGTCTCTAAATGTAGCTAATGAGGAACTAGAAAACTGATTTTCGACACTATTGATATTGAAAGGAAGATATTCTTTAATTAAGGTGTTGGTTTTTACAACTTTAGTCCATTGAGAGAGTTCTGCGTAGACCAAAACAAATGGTAGTCTGATGGTGTGTAAGATCAGGGCTATATGGTGGATGCATCAAAACTTCCCAGCCAAGCTTTCCCAGTTTTTGGCGAGTCATCGAAGATGGGTGTAGTCTAGTGTTGTCCTAATGGAAGACGAAGCGCTTTCTGTTGATCAGTTCTGGTTTTTTTCGATTGCTTGCTTCAATATCATAAGCTGTTAACAGTAAAATGTAGAATCGATCGTTCGACCATGCTGGAGTTGGAGCAGCTCATAGTGGATGATTATTCTCCAGTCTCATCAAACACTCAGCATAACCTTTCGAGGCGTCAATACTGGCTTTGAGATCATTTGTTGGGCTTCACCATGCTTGGATCATGATCTTTTTCGCACATTATTGTGACATTTGATCCACTTTTCGTCTCCTATTACCATTCGCTTCAGAAGTGGTTCGATTTCATTTCGTTGCAGCAAAGAATCGCAGATGTTAATTCGGTCCATTAAATTTTCCACAGACAATTCTTGTTGTACCCAAACATCTAGCTCCTTTTTGTAGCTAGCCTTTTTTAATTGGTTCAAAACCGTTTGATGATGAAGGTTAAGTTTCTTAGCGATATCATGGCTGCTTATGTGACGCTCCTGGTCAATCCTTTCCATAATTTCATTGAATTTTATTTAATGATAGATCGACCAAAGCGAGGGTGCATCTTTCACATCAAATTCCCAGAACGGAAGGAGCGAACCATTGTTGTGCTACACGAACTGATACAGCATCGTTTCCGTAAACTTCACAAATTTCATAGGTGGCTTGTGTGGCATTCTTTCTTTTTTTATACAAAATTTTCAAAATATAACGAATTTCTTCATTGTTTTCACTCTGTTTTGAACAGCTGTAACTGTAACTGTATTTTCAACTTTCCCGAACTGAATTTAAATGAAGCGTAAAATCTCACCTTCATCTCTAACACTACAAGTGTATGGTATGACACGATGTGGTTGGTAACAGTGAAATACGAAAATACTTTTATTACTCGACTACCAATATTACAAAACTGTCTTCCGAACAGTTTAAATGAAGTTTTAAATTTGAAAAAATTTTATTATTATTTTCTATTTAAAGTAAGGTAAGAGTCAATATATATTTATTTCCACCGGCTTAGGCGAGACTCGATAGAGGAACCAGTAGTTTAACACATAATAAAATTACAATTTTCAACTCGGTCCTATTAACTCGACTTTATTAATATTAATTGCCCATAAAATTTACAGAGAATTTTGAATTGTTCTGTGGAATACAGCAAAAATGTCTGTTGAAGTTTAATTGCTAAGATGCAAAAATTTTGCTTTTTTGGAAATTTATTTCGTTTTGTCTATAACGCCTACAGAAAACAATTAAAAATTTTAATGCAAATGCTTCAACAATAAAATTGTGTCAATTATAAAAGAGACTATGAAGTGATAATATTTTTTATAGCGGAAAATCAGCTTCTTTGCCAATGAAGGCTTTTGTACACACATATTAAATATGTACGGCTCCATATATGGTAAACGTTGCTCTGGTGATAGAATGCAGATGCTATTAGTAAAGCTGCTAACAACTGTCAAAAAAAACTGTTTAAAAAAAAATTAAATACATACATACATGTCCCAAGACAGACATAATTAAGCACGAATGCATTTCGCACACCGTGCGCATTTAATTATTTAATATTTTTCTCTCATTGCAACTTTACGGTCCCTTAAGCCCCATTTAGTTACCAAGGCAAAGGTCACCGGCGATTGCTTCACAAATAGTGGAGTAGTGGAAATGTTAGTATTTCCCCAAATACCAACAACAAATTGAACTTCGATTTTATTTTCTGTTTTGTCACGCTTACGCTACTCATTAGCTCTAGTAGATTGTTTAGCGTACTAAATCTACTGAAGCTAATGAGCAGCGTACAAAAATAAAATAAATCAAACGCTTGTGGAATTGCATAGGCGAAGCTGGCGAGTAATTAACGTGAAAAATTTTCATTATAAATATTAAAAAAAAATTAAACCAAACTAAAATTATATATATACAAAAATTTATATACTCATACCCCTATATACATAGGTATATGTTGTAAGGCGTATTTTAATTACTTTGAATATGTAAAACATATCTACATACGCACACTTGTAAATAAGTTAAGACTTGTTTGTTTCATGTAAATGCATTTAACATCTGTTTACACCTGTGTTATTGTATAAACGCTCACACAAAAAGCAAAAGGGCACCGCATGCGCTGGCTCTTAATTATATACTTATGTATATACATATAATAGTATATAAAACGCATTTTTCAAAATCGAGCTCACTGATAAACGTTAACGTTTGAGTAATTTTACAGCGTCGCTGGATTTTCAAGGTCATCAGCGTATCCGTAAAAGATATCGTCACTGCGCATGCGCATGTTGTCGAAAATGCTATCGTGATGATGGCAGTGCCTAGACATGTGGTATAAATGCATATTATTATAGTTGTATATGTAGAGATATGTAGACAAGAGTATTCAGCGTTTCAGTTGAGAAATTGATTGCACCGTTTTGTATTTTCTGGTATTTGCTGTTGTTTTTACAATCATGTGTATATACTTACATATGTATAACAAGGTTTTGTTAATTATTAAAGAAGCGTAGTCTTATTATTTCCAATTTGCAGAACAAATACAAAATAAAGACTATCTTAAAGCAAAATTTATGAGGAAACAAAAATAATAAAAACAAAAGTGTATGAATTTAAGAAAATGGATTGCCATTAAATAAAATGAATTAAATCTTTATATTATTATTCAGATATTAGGCATAGGTTATGAATATTTGATGATATCAGGAAACGGAACCTATGTAATAATCTAACTACGGAAGCTTACTTGGGTTTCTTCTTGTAAAAAACAGCCGTTTATCCAAAATTTTTTCTCATATAAAAAATGAAATATTTTATTAGAATTTTTTATTGTTATCAACTTACTATTTACAAGTTTACTATTTACAAAGAAATTCTGAAATTTTTGGAAAAAAATATTTAAAACTCGGCCATTGCCACGCCTTTTGCGGTGAAACGATCGGAAAAATGCGCCTGCATTGGCCAGATAACTCCTTACAGGATCATCTAAAATGAAAAAAATACATGTTTCAGCTAAAACCTAAACTTAGAACCTGGACGAAGGAAAAAAACTGAAAATTTGATTTTTGGCAGACACTTTTACAAACAAATTAGAATTTCGTGTCATTTTTTTCAAATAATTGTAATCAAAAAAAAAAGTTCTTCCTCCAAGTCTTTAAGAATTGTTTCTCAAAGAGCTGTGTAAGATTTCATGAAAATCGGCTGAATCTTGTCAACTGGTTACAAAAACACAGTTTCGAGAAAAACGCCTTTAAAGACATCGCACTTAGCTTAGCTAGCTTCAAGAGAAGTTCTCAAGGCTATATCTCCGAAACTTTTACTCTGATCAACTTGAAGATTTGGTACAATATTCTAGAGGTATTATAGAATAGTAAAAATTTTAAATTCGTAAACCCATGTAACTCCAAAAATCAAAATCAGTTTTGAGCTATGTTCAAACTACTATACTTGTATGTACTACCAGTTTCGTCAAGAATGAATGTGAGAGCTTATTGTGCACTAGGAGAACTGAACTAGGTTCTCAGCCTATATATGTACATATACGTAATGTATTGTTCGGAAAACAGAATGTTCTGTTCTCTCTACATCGAAACAAAATCTCTCTTTTTTCAAATCTTTTCAAAGAAAAGAGTCGAAGGGGTTTAATAATCAAGGAAACAGTAAAGCGAAATATTTTTTACATCTATTGCTCAAGGTGTTTTTAAATCAGTACTCGAACAGTTAACATTTACAACAGAAGCAACATATTTACAAGTGCTACTGAGTAGCGGAAGTTAAGTATTCTCTTTTGATAAAGGTAAGGTTAGGTTAGATTGTTTATCCTCTGGGATGTCAGGGGTATCAAACACAAACTGTTAAATCTAGTATTTTGTCAAGCTAGATAAAAACTCCTGTAGTTGTAACTCGCGGGAAAGAGCTTATTGTAAATCTATTTTGGTACTTTATTTCAATATCTGCTTTTTCACCTGGATGTCTAAAAATGTGCGATCCGAGGAATTTTAGCTTGAGCTAACAAAGGTGGAACATCAGGGAAGGAAGTACTCAGATGACTCTATCTTATTCTCTTTTTCTAGTTGCAGCTTATGTAACTACAATCCGTCCAAATTTTCTATCTTATCGCAACAATCGATTGGATAGAGTCTAGTTCTACGTTAGAACTTCTATAACTATTTAAACTTCGCTGAGATCGAATAGCTGACCAGACCTAGCATGATATACCTTGTACCAGAAGGTATCTGATCAGAGCTTACTGATCTCGCCCGATGTCTGTGGAGCTTTTACCCATTCCTATTCTGTAGCTAATAGAACTAAAATATCCCTTCGTTTGTTATAAAAAACAACAATTTATTCTAAAATAGGAGACGAAAACATCAGTCAATAGCTATATATTTATATATGTATATGACATATGGGACCTTAGATTCCTTTCCGAAGAATTTTTGAGAAATGACAACATTGGATGATGAGCTCATAAAGTATTTTTCAAATTAATCTTGACTTAGCAACTTGGTAATTGGTTAGATAGAGAGATTATAAATGGGTAGGAGTAAGATTCTTCTCGCAAAAACAATACAAAAAATTCCAAGACGAATATTAAATAAGAATTATAGGAACCTCAAGACCAATCGTGGATTAATCAATAAATAACTATCTTGGCGGCTACCTGGTAATAGTGGTCAGAGATGCTCATTACCACAAGGTCTTGTGAATGCAAAGATTCTTCCTCGAGTATATAAAATTTGTGAGCTCTTTAGCAAGACACCCGCCACAAATAAAAGGATAAGTGTCTAAAATAGCTGTGGTCTCCAAAATCTTGGGTGAATATCGAAAGAGACAGAAATTACCTGTAGACTCTAAAGTCTATGCTTTGGAACAACAAGAACTCTTAAGAGCATTGAACTTTTCCACTACCAGAGTATGATACTTTTCAGATAATCTTCTTTTTCGCCGAGTGCCGACTCGATTTTAGAATAGTTAATGTTCATTACACCCACTTTACAATCATTACATTTATGTCTTTTTGACAGATGTAAAATGCCCACATCAACGATTATCATCTTGGATATTGATCGCCACTTACGAGAAACCGGTACCTCAGACGTTTATTGCTGCATTGCTTACACATATTTCCTGTTTTTGAATCATTTTCGAAGTCTCTGAAGTGTTTTTCTATAACATTTTGCGTTTACACACATACATGCATATATTATTTATACATGTACATAAACACATATCTTATGCACCACGAACTATTGCCTTTGCTCGGCTGCTATCGTCCAATAACCTGCTTTCTGGCTGTGTGTAAGCTTTGATTTTGGTTCGAAAAACAATTGCCCAACTGCATTTTTTTCGAATCTAGACTGAATTATTTTCGGACTTTGTGCGGCGTTCACAAACACATAATCAACGATTAGTGACCGATCGTATGACGGACGGTGGCTGTCACAAAGCCAGTAAGTACCTTTAATGGTCGGTTGGCTGCAGCGAAAAACAAAGCGCCAAATTACATACATACAAAATAATTACATATATATGTATGTATGTATGTATGTTTAGGAGCATGCGCATGCGTACACATAATATTTACTCAATTGTGTGTGCGGCTTTTCTGTTGTTCGATTAGTTTGTAAATTGTTTTTGGTTTATGGCGTTGATAAATGATTGTGCTGCAATAAGCGGTGGGACTTGGCTATTCATAGACATTTATACATACATACATACACTCTCGCCAAACTTACTAGTCTGCATGCTGAAGACGGGGATTTCTTCAGCCCAAGCGAAAACTTGTTCAGGCCCGGAGTGCTCCGAACACTAAGCACATACATATGTATGTAGTATACATGTGTATGTACAAAGATATTATACTCACTATCATTTCTTACCACCGCTGGCAAAGATAGGAATAGTTACACTGTTGTTGTCTGGTGGTTCCACCACAATATTCGCTAAACTTCAAGTTGTTTATTAATATGTATCAAGAAACAGCAGGCAGCCAAGAGAATGCTTTTACTACGTTTCTACTCACAGAAAGACTAAAAGTTGTGCAGACGAGTTTGTAACGAAAATTGCGAAATTTCTTAAGTCTAGCTCAAAATTTGACCAAAAAACCCGCTTGTGATGTAACTTTCGCCTTACTATCTGCAACTGTCTTTGATACAGAAGAGCTTGCAGGGTGTTGATTTGAACAAACTACTAATCTAAACTCAGTTAGGCTTACAAAATCAAATTCATAAATCACAGGCAGTTATACATACTTACTCTAATAGACAGTTATGCCTTTTTAATGTAGATATCTCTTTGTTAAAAGTAATATCTCGAGTAATAAATTCGGCAGAAGAGCGTTGTTGTTGTTTACACATATGCATCCTTGCCCAGAGAACAGAGTTTGTATGTAGCGATCAAGCAATAACGTATCGAAAACATTTATGATTCTAATGATGAGGAACCTTTTATTTTCTTTTTTACTATGCAAGTCTTAGCAGATATCGCTGAGCTCTATGTATCTTAGAAGGTTAGATAGCTGAAGTGAATATTACACTTAAATTGAATTCATTTGTCATATATAAACGATTATGATTTGTTTTTAGTTTTAATTTATACCTCTAAAGACTAATATTATTCTAGAATAAATACAATATCATATGATCAAATTTGACTCGGATTAACAAAAAAAACCAAAAATTCAGCTATTTTGGTACGAGGCAGGTCTTTACACGCTTCGGACCCACACCATTAACAACAAGTAAGGAAAGGCTAAGGTGTCACCGAACATTTTATACTCTCGCATGATAAAGTGATAATCGAGATTTCATTATCCGTCATTTACATATTTTTTTATTTTGCTGTAAAATTAATTAGAACTAAATTCTGAGAGATTTACCGATATTTTCGGTGAAAAATTAGGTTAGGTTAGGTTAGGCACTGAGTTCTTCGTGTTCGATATCAGGGACATTGAAAAGTTATAGTCCGATCACGGCATTTTTTCCACAAGGGATACCTCAGCTCAAATACCGTATTTGTGTAAAGTTTTATTCCGCTATCATCATTGGTTCCTAATGTATATATTATACAGAGAAGGCATCGGATGGAATTCAAAATAGCGTTATATTGGAAGGAGGCGTGGTTGTGAACCGATTTCACCCATATTTCGTACATGTCATCAGGGTGTTAAGAAAATATTATGTACCGTATTTCATTGAAATCAGTGGAGTAGTTCCTGAAATATGGTTTTTGGTCCATAAGTGGGCGACGCCACGCCCATTTTTAATTAAAAAAAAGCCTGGACGCAGCTTCCTTCTGCCATTTCTTTCGTAAAATTTAGTGTTTCTGACGTTTTCTGTTAGTCGGTTAACGCACTTTTAGTGATTTTCAGCAGAACCTTTGTATGGAAGGTGGGTGTGGTTATTATTTGATTTCTTCCATTTTTGAACTGTATATGAAAATGCCTGAAGGAAACGATTCTATAGAGTTTGGTTGACATAGCTATAGTAGTTTCCGAGATATGTACGAAAAACTTGGTAGGGGCGGGGCCACGCCCACTTTTCCAAAAAAATTAGATCCAAATATGCCAAATTTCACTTTAATATCTTTATTTATGGCTTAGTTATAACACTTTATAGGTTTTCGGTTTTTGCCCATCTTCGAACTTAACCTTCTTATGGAGCCAAGAAATACGTGTACCATGTTTCATCATGATATCTCAATTTTTACTCAAGTTACAGCTTGCACGGACGGACAGACAGACATCCGGATTTCAACTCTACTCGTCACCCTGATCACTTTGGTATATACATATAACCCATATCTGACCCTTTTAGTTTTAGGACTTACAAACAACCGTTATGTGAACAAAACTATAATACTCTCCTTAGTAACTTTGTTGCGAGAGTATAAAAATGTGTTGAATTGATCCATAAGGGGCGTTGAGGTCTTTGGTTACCGCACTGATGGCAACAAGATTATTTTCAAGCACTTTTTCTTTAACTTTTTCAAGTTAATGACGATAATAAAAGAGATAGTTGAAGAATTCGCATATGTAAAGAAAGCTTTCGATGAGTTCACTGAATGTTTAGTGCTTTCAAGGATTTCCCCACGTAATAAAGTATACAGTCCAAAACACTTCTACACCATTTTCGACGATTACGTAGCAATAATTCCACTGGAAACACAAGACTTTAAGAAAGGAGTACATTATGCTCTAATCCATTCTTCCTGCACTTTTCGTTCGTTCTTTAGACACAGAATTCTGTTAATCACATTGTCATAGTGAGCCAGATATTAGAAAGGTATGAAAATATATATGTCTAGGAACCAGAATCGTCACAATGTCAGCGTTTAAGTCTCGCTCTTAGGAATAATGGCTGTCAGAAGTATATTTAAAAGTGAAGTCCGCTCTCGATAATTGAAAATGGTCCCAAACACTTTGTAAGTTGGCGGGACTTGGCAACCCTAGTGTGGCAAACTGTTATACATACTCAGAAAATTTTGACATACCATTTGTGTTCCTTACAGTAACTTAAAATATTCTTCCCGATCAAAAAATGAAAGTAAATCGCGAGGATATATTTTCAATTGCGTACGTGGATTAACTCAGCAAGAATGAATCGAAGAGCTTAATACAGTTTTTAGCGGTGAAGCTCCATCAAGGGGCTAGTGTTTATAGATGGTATGATGAATTCTATCGAGGTCGTAGATTACTCCAAGACGGAACTGACTTGGAACCGAACGACTTCTTTTTATTCCCTACGTAATATGTATTTGCATACATCTATACATGCGCCTCAAGCACGATAAAATTTTCAGCAGTTCTTATTGCTTACTTTGTCTGTTGTAGCCGCTAAGGTTAGCTGTATTTTTATGAGCTTGGTGATTTTTGTTTTCAAAGGAAATAGATCAAAGAATTTGTTCGTGAACTCTTGGCCAAAAACAAAGTCCGGCACTCGTGTAACCAACTTTACACCGTTCCCGCAGCTGTCGCACTGGAATCAGCTGTTTATAAATTTGCTGAATGACAGTTCGGAGTATTGTTCACAAGTGTACAAAGGCGTTTTGCCAAAAGTGAATGCAAAAAAAGTGATCAGCGATGGAATTCAAACGTAATAGTGTGATTACTTTATATTTATCTGGAAAATCAAAGCCAGCAATTGTTCGTGAGCTCAAACATCTTAATGTGAATAAAGTTTTTGTTTGTCGCACCATCACTCGTTACTATGGTACTGGTAGCATCGCAAAATGCCATGAAGGTGGTCATCAAAAGACTGCAACGTCACGTGCGATGGTTCGGAAAGTGAAGAAGCGAGTTGAGCGAAATCTACGACGAAGTGCCAATCAAATGGCTAGAGAACTGAAAACATCCGACTGCAGCATCCGACGCATATAGAAAAATGAGCTCAAGGTCAAGCCTTACAAGTTCCAAAAGGCCCATGATCTCATACCTAAGCAGCAACAAGTAAGACTTGAGAGAACGAAGCAATTGTTTCGGTTGGCCGAAAGCGGTCAAATTCCGAACTTTGTGACGAAAAAATTTTTCCAATTGTGCAATTCGTAAACTCTCAAAACCAAAGGGCTTACTTGACCGACTGTTTATACGAGAATCTAAGTCATTGGTTGGCCACCAGCCACAAATAATGGTTTGGGCCGCTGTCACCGCAGATGAGCGCTCTCCAATTGTTTTCATCGAGCCTGGCGTCAAAATAAATGCGACATATTATCGGGAAAGTGTTCAGGAGGCTGCTTTGAAGCCGTGGGCAAACAAGCATTTCGGTCGCAAACCATGGACGTTTCAACAAAACTCAGCACCGTCCCACAAATTACGAGTGAACCTAGAATGGCGGAAAAACAACATTCCGAACTTCATTATGACCACACAATGGCTCTCGAATTCAAAAGATGCGAATCCAATGGATTATCCTCTCTGGGCAATTTTGGAGAGCAAGGTCTGAAGTAAAAAATACGCCAGTCTCGAGAGGATGAAGAAACCCATTGTCCGTGAGTGGGCCAAAATAACATCAAGTCACATTCGGGCAGCATGCGATTCGTTTTTTGAACGTCTCAAGGCCATACTTAAGGCAAAAGGTGGTCATATCGAGCAAAAGTGAATTGATCCTGAATTTAAGATTATTTTCAGACATTTTATTCTTTAAAATAAATAAAAATAATTTTCCAAACCGAATTTATGGCTCTTTAATTGGTTAGACTTCGAGTGTCGGACCCTGTAATATATAATATCAACGCCACAGCTTCGTATTCACCTAACATGGCTCGTGTGACCTTTTCTATTTCCAAAAATAAAGAGATGTCTAAAAGGATGCCGTTTGACAAGAAGGATAGAATTTTTTCCATCACTGACAAGATAAAAGAATATACTATATGTTTGAGAAACTGATTTTTTCCACATTGGAATATGGCAAAAGTTCTTAACAAGAAGGGTTTTCTTCGATGAACTCTTGATATTATATATGTACATCATGAATTCGTTAAAGTTAACTGTCAAAGGCGAATGGACTACAATCAAATGCGTTTTTTTTTGATTTCCGAAAAGTTGTTCCAATCGAATACACATGCTAATCGTATAAATATGTTCAGCACTACAAACGTTACTTCCATAATGATTATGGAATTTTTAAAGAGAATAAAAAAGAAACTTAATGGAGCAAGTGCGTAACAGCTCAACTGTCACTGATGTTTTAAGGAGACCTTCAGCGCATTTTTATAAAAGTTGAGCATTCTTTAGCCACTCGATTCACAAAAGTGATATATAAATAAACCTTTTGTTAACTAATTAAAAGCAGAATTTAAAAAATAAAATCATTGCAAAGTCTGCAGCTCGAGGGTCAGGCATTGTACTCACCTGTTTTTTATTAAGAAATTTTGTGTCTTTGTCTTTTGTAAGTGTAAAATCGGCTCAAGTTCAAATTTATTTACAGAAAGCGGGTCAGTATATTAGCTTGTACGCATGTACATATGTATTTGTAACACAAAAATTCGGTGGTTAAGAAAAGCATACAAGCGATGGTTTTGCCAAGATCTGTCGCTGTGCGCCCAGTGTGCCGTCGATGACGTGCGTTCAATGCAAATTTATGCAAAAAGAAAAGATACATTCCAACACACATACATACATACATACTTAAACAATAGATACGTTGTGTATTTGCGAGTACATGTGGCTAGATAAAATGAAAATAAACCCTGGCTAATGAAGCAAAAACTGAAGCCAAACCCAAAAAGCCGAAAGGCAATGAGACTCATTGGGAGATTTAAGCAAAAATATTATAATTATTTTCGCATCAGATAAGATGCAAACATATGTATATGTGTATATACTTACTATTATTTGATCATACATATGGATTTAGTTGTTGTATGCAATACGAGTTCGGTTCGATAAGTACATAACACTTAAATGAAAATCAAAAATTTTGAAAAAAGGTCGCTTATTTCAAACATTGTCTCTAGATATGCATATTTTAAACCCCGACGAAGTGGAACATTCTCAATCCATTTGGGAAGGTTTCATCAGGAAGGCCGAATTTGCCCACCGTTGTGCCAAAGATACCTTCTTTGCCTACCCTGGCGTTAAAGTCGCCAAGCAGCTCTCATAGGTCTGCTCCAAGCGCTCATAGAAGGCAACTTCGCTCGCATCGTCCTTCAAATCAGCGATATGTTGAAGAACTTTGCTTTGATGCGGATTGTGGCCAGACGTTCATTCACCGGAGTGAATGATAGTACTCGGCGACGGAGTCTCTCTCCCACCACGAATCTCACACCGAATTTGCGCTCCTTTATACGTGCCGGGTCCCAAACCCAACGCACAGTCCTGTGGAGGAGATGTTTTCGCCTTTTGACTTTAGCTCGCCTTCAAATGGATGTTTTTTGAATCGTGAAGATATGTCCTCAAATAAAAAGTTTTTCCCATAAGGACTTGATTTTGATCGGTTAGTTTGTATGACAGCTACCTGCTATAGTGGTCCGATAGCAGCGCTTCAGTCAAATGAGTAAATTTATTGAGAGAAAGGATGTGTGCGAAATTTCATATCGATATCTCAAAAATTTAGGAATTATGTATTTCGCATATGGCTAAATCGACTCATCATGCTGATCATTTAAGTATGGATATAACTTATAAAGTCTCTGACGTTTCCTTCAGATCGTTACAAACTTCATGTCAAACTTACAATACTAAAGCCTGTTCAAGGTATAAACATCATATTCAATTAACTTTAGTTCACGCTGACTTGAATATCGCACATGAGAAGGAAAAACCGCAAGTTGCTGAAAAATAAAACAAAACTACACTGTGGATAAAAAAAAATGGCACAACAATCAACGTCAAACCTTGCTAAAAGGTATTGGAGCGAGCTAAGACTCACAGCTAATAACTACAAATGTGTGTACATAACTATTTTGTACCTTTCAATGGTTGATGGGAGATGTGCCCATGGCTTTTTTCGCATTCAATTTTGCTTCTTTGATGGGAAATCTATGAATGTTTTATTGTTGTTGTTGTAGTTGAGAGTAGTCAACAACTGCGTTGAACCTTAATTAACATACCGCGCAAAATTACAAAAGAAATCATGGATACATACATACAAAAGCAGCATACTGAAATTGCCTACTGTATATACATACATACATATGTAGGAGTGCTAAATTTGCAGTTACTGGAGCGTCATGGAGACTTAGTAGATTGTCAAAGTGGGGAGAAGAGCGGGAAATTGGTGTCAAAAATGTAAAAAAAAACAGTCACATGAAAATACTCAAGCGCGTCAGTCATTTATGGTATATACGCGCATTGTATTTCTGATAATCGATATATGTATATTAATCTGACAATCAAGTCAGGGTTGAAGGCCGTAATGACAGGTTAAAAAAAAAAAAACTCGAGCGCGTCAGATTTTTCTAAAAAGTGTACCATTTAATATTCTGACAATTTCGACGTGGACAAAAGTCATTTATTGATTTTAAAACTTGTAAAAAAAACTCCCCTACTATATGTACGTTGCTCTATAGTAAATACATATGTATATCTATGAGCAAAAAATATATATTTAAGAGTGCTAACCAAGCTTACATTGTAAACTACGCTAATTTCGCGTGTAAAATGCCTCGTTTATCTATTTATACCATATTTGTCATGAGAATTATTTCAATTTTGCGTTGATAATTAACGCAAAAATTATTAAAAATTTGTTTATACAAGTAAAGAAAATCATAATTTCGAATAAGAATAAATTAAGTATCGGAATTTAAATCTTTAGTGCTTTAGAGATATCTATACTATATAAATATATGTGTACATATGTATGTATACATATATTTTGGCTGGGTATATGCTCTGCTATCACTTAGCTGGCTTGACGCATTTGATTTACAAATTCGATTTTATTCAATTTGCGTTGCAAATAAAGGTGTGCACAAAAATGCTTCGATATCTTAGGGATTGTAAAATATTTAGCAATTTCTTTTAACCTAAAATTTAATCAATGAAAAATTTAATGTCGAAACCTAAATTTCTATTTTTAAATTTCGATTCAAAACTGAATGGTTTGGATACAATTTTAACTAAAAGCATTTAATTGCGACGTGAGTAAATTAATATTCATATAACCCCATTATACACATACATATGTATGTACATATGCACGAGTAAAGAAATAAAAAGGGCTTAATTTGAGATGCACTAGTAAATTGTGAGAATTGAAGGCATTTTTATAACGAGTTTTTCAATATTAGATCGTTAGGAACAGCAAACGACGCCATATTTTTCCTGCTCTTTTGACATTTCTCTCGAGTAAAGGTTTGCCATTTCATCACGGAAAGATATACGATACAGCAACGAGTGGAAATTATTAAAATTCAGATCAACAATTGAACGTCTAGTGGAAAATATTGAATCTACAGGCGAATTTTTCGAAAACATCTTGACCTACATCCTTACAAGGTCAAATTGACTCACGAACTGAAGCAACTTCACCACCAGAATCGTCATATGTTCGTCAATTAGGCTGAGCAACCAGTTGGAAATGATCCGGATTTTCATTCATTTTCATCGAAATATCATCTTCAACGATGAGTCTTATTTCTGGCTGAATGGCTTCGTCAATAAGCAAAACATGCGTTATCGGGCAGGCAGCAATCCACACGTACTCCATAAGTCACCATTGCATCCCGAAAAAATTACGGTTTGGTGCGGTTTATGGGTCGGCGCCATCGTTGGGCCGTACTCCTTTCGTGGTGATCAAGACCTGGCACGTCTATCGCTGCATGATAACCGAATATTTTTCGCCCAAACTGGATGATATGGACTTGGACAATATGTGGTTCCAACAAGACGGCGTCACAAGGCACACAGCGAATGTTACAACCGATTTATTGACAACCAAATTTGGTGAACGTGTTATCTAACAAAAGTCAATTGGCCGCCTCGGTCGTGTGATTTGACGCCAATAGAAATTCCTGTGGGGCCACGTCAAGTCTATAGTCTTTACCAACAAACGAGTGGCGATTGATGAACTTCGTACGAATGTCGAACGTGAAATTGCAGTAGTATCGTCCGAGTTTTGCTTAAAACCGTCGAAAATTGGGTTCAGGGTCTGAACTTCTGCAAGCGTGCCCGTGGTGACCATACAAAATTACAAAAGAAATCGAGTTTCATAGATAATAGCATAGAACTTTTTTTAGCGCTCTTAAGTAAAACCCGTTACTTAGATAAGTAAATATACGCAATATTAGTTTTTAGACGGAATTGTGAACCGGAAATCAATCATTTATTTATTAAATCGGATATGTAGGCGGAAGGGGAAAATCGGACCTATTTTTTATAAAAGTATACCATTCGATTTTCTTAGCACACCATACATTTTCGATATGAAGTAAGCCATTTGAACGGTGGTCATCACATTCTGTATCTGACGTTTAGAAAAAGAATTACCACTTTCGAGTGGAAACGGGGATTTTGACGGCCAAAAAATTACTGCTTTCACCATTTTTTTTATATAAAAAATTAATTAATTTATTACAACTTTCGGAGATTTCAAAGCAACTTTTTGATAATATTTTGTGGATTTTTCACAAAAAAAAATATAAATTCAGCAATGGCAGCGGTCTATGCCCTCTAGGTTAGATTAGATTAATCAGGTAGGCCAATAAGCCACGCGTAGAAAAGTTTTGATCTTTTGCGATGCCAGATGGTTGCTAGGTGCAAGAAGAGTAGTCATCCTTTAGGATGCCTGTGCTTGACGCGAATTTCAACAGACTCTGTGTCCCCACTATCGATACCTTTTCCAGTGTATTCCAGACCTCAGATGCTTACAGGGTAGTCTCGTCAATGCGAGACAAGTGCACAAGAGATGCTCTCTTGCTTCCCTGGTACCCTGCTCTAGACACTTCCTGCAGTCCTCTCGATCTGTCAGCCCCATCTTGCGGGCGTATTTCGCCAGTCTCTTCTATCAATTGCCAATAGGAATTCCGTGTACTTCCGATCAACCGTTTTTCACATAGCTTTTGCAGTTTTGCAAATAGGTAGCTCTTTCCAACGGGTTTTGATTTTCTTTACCATGCTTCTTTCGGAATCGTCATATAAATGAGTTCAAAGTTGATCACGTTTTCTGTGGTTAGCTGTACACCATCCTTGCAATCTCGTCCACTATTTTATTGCCCTCGATGCCTTTGTGGCCTGGCGTCTAGTAGAAGTCAAGTTGGTTACTTCTGACAACACTTTCCACTGCTACCCTGCTTCTCAAAACACTTCTGGGCGATATGTGATTCGAGGTTACTGTCTTGATTGCTGCTTGGCTGTCTACGTAGATGTTGATTCTGGAATTGCCTGCAGGTACATTAGAGGTCAGCTCCGCGGCTTTTTCAATAGCAAAGGCCTCAGCTTGAAATATACTACAGTGGACCGGCAACTAGAAGGCTGCCTTATGCCTAACTCTGGACAGTATATTCCTGAACCAACTTCATCGTCCGTTTTCAAGCCAGCAGTTTGCTGTCTCATACTAGTCCAAGGTACTTGGTACGGTCTTTTTCTAAAAAATAAAATTACCAAGCGAGCTTAAAAGTGACCTTTCACGGGAACGAGGCGTACATATAGCACAATCCAAAAGTTTCTTTAAAAGAGGGTGGGTATTCCATGTTTCTACCAACAAAAAAAAAGAAATAAAAATTTTTCGAACAAATTATTCCCTTACCATTACGTTTGCAAACCAAATTTAAAAAAAAAAATGGTTCTTAAAGCAATACATTTCCAAATATTAGCCTTCATATTTAGCGATAATTCAAAATTATGTGTATATTACGCGTATTTATGAGTCAAGTGGAATAAATTTTGAAGTGGCCTCTATGCTCACCCTTGAGTAAGATATGATCATCCGTATTGATCATCAAACATTTCCCGTATATTTAAACGTAATTTATATATGTTATAAATATATATAAATAATATATAAATATGTAAGAATGATTGATATATATGTTTACATGCTACCTTGTGCAGCGACAAGGGCATTTTTGGTGTTCCAATACAAGGTCACATTTTGCCGCCGGACTTGAATGCTGAGTATAAAACAGAAATCGTTGAGATAGATAGTGCATAAAAATATATGTATACATATATATTTAAATAGGAGTATATAAAAAAGTAGTTGAACACCTAATTGTAACAAGATTTTGAAGATATTTATTGAGATTTATTCGACTTGATGCCTTAAGGCTTTTGCTCTTGAAGCTACTGTTTGACATTTTAAGTGTTTTGGAATTGAACTCGCACAGTGGCTGTTTAAATGTTAAATATATATGTATATACAGTATACTATATGTGTATATATATATGATGCAATTTAAGTTTTAAACGACCACTGTGTGAATTCATTTGGATAGTCGTATACACATATTTATAGACACAGCGCAGCAACGAATGGGCAATTAATGCTTGCCCTACTTTGGATAATTCGATTATTTGTAATTACTAAAAAAATTACAATTAAATTCTTATAAATTATTAACACAAAATAACCGTGGAAAATGCATTTGTTCTCATAGGTTTTTATATACTTACATGTGTACAGTATGTGCCTTGCGGTGAAGTTAACTGGTTATTAGTTATTTTCAAACTAGTAACATTGCGTACTAGTCAGCGAACTTTTTATCCGGGTGTTTCTTAGAAACTTGTTGTTTTTAAATAACTTACGACAAATGCCAAATCAAGACATTTGAAAAAGAAATGCCTTACTCATTAGTGACTTTGTTTATGTGTCATATACTGTTGGTTGTGCGAATATGTCCGATTTTTTTACCAAATAATCGTCTTTCAGTCAAAATAACCGGTTGCTGAAACAAATCGGGAAAGTCACGGAGGCCAAGTGAAACAGGTGGCATAGTAGATTTCGTCACTTCAAAGACGGCGATTTCAATATTATGGACTGTCCGCGTGAAGGAAGAACAAAAACCGTCGAAGACAGTGAACTGAAGACGTTGCGATGAGAACCCGTGTTTAAATGCCACAAATTGCCTAGCCAATTAAAAGCCACTACATGCGCCCTGAATTCTTCAAAAACAAGAATCTCGGCGTTCCTATGTCCTTAGTACCAGGCGATGCACGAAAATGCGATTCTGCTGCATGACGTTGCTAAACGTGAGGTGTGGGACATGGGTTAACTAGCGATTGGCAATAGTTCGCATAATTCATTTGTAACCATTTCCTTACAATAAAATAACATTTTCATTAAAAAACAGCGATAGAGTTGCACACCTAATAGTTTATTTTCAGTTGGAAAACTCTACTTCTACAGTAATACTTTCTGACTAGTAGAAGTTAGAAATACAGTACTTTTATAACCACTTAGACTTCTTACGGTATATCCATAATATACCATACATAAAAATACTATTCAATCTCAATCAATTGTATAAAATATGGAATAAGGTTGTTGCCGGCTTTTAGCTCAATTTGTTCATTCACAGTTCGCTATTTTTTCCCTCTTGTTGAAATTGTTGAATTAAAATGTTTTGTATGTTAGATATTTGTGTCTACTTGATTATGTCAGTGTATTTGATTTATACTAGTTGTTTTTTCGATTCGCTAAGAGTGGCTACAATTACTAATTACAAAGTAATAGAGACACACAAATAATACAAATATTTTCAGCTTATGAAAAAAAAAATAAATTTATTCTGTTCAAGTCAGGCCCGTAGCCAGCTTTTCATTTCGGGGGGGGCTGAAGTAAAAACATATATGTATAAACTTTAAATTTTCTGTTTATTAAAAAAAACGATATAAAGTCATATACATATTACTTAAATGATTTGGTAGTTGTAACTTAAATAAGTAAGTAATATTTTTCTTTTCTTCTTGTTTGCCATATCATTAATTACTTCATCTGGATCTATTTTAATATCCCAGTGCACTGCAATAACAGCAAGTGCACTCAGCCGCTCATTGCCCATCACACTGCGTGGTAAAGTTTTTATTCTTTTTAAGGTTGAAAAAGTTCTTTCAACGGAAGCGGTCGTCATTGGAAGAGTTGCTAAAATTGTAAGCAGGTAGTGAATATTTTTAAAATACGTTGCATCGCAATGTTGCAGTAATTTCAACACTTCTATGGTTGGATCTATTGTTGATAAGCTGGCACACCACAATCGATACTCTGATTTTAATGCTGTCATTGATATTTGCTCCTCGAAGTAAATAGTTAAATTTTTTAATTCTTCGGCATTATCAATTGCAGCAAAACCTGGGAGTAGAATTTGAAATGACGAGAGTATATCCTCATTCACTAATAAACGTTCTGTCATCTTTTGAATCAGAGCATCAACGCATGGAATAAATATTGTAATTGTGAAGTGGCTTTCAGGGGTTGTGCAAGGTGGATTAGCACGAGTAGTTTGACGCGAAGTGTCAAAAAGATCTTTAGACGTTTGTGATGCTGTTTGGAAAATATCGTTGAAAAAACCATCCGCTGTTTCTGTTGTAGTTTGTTGTTTTAACGGTTAGCTAATCCCCGTTAGGATGGTAAGGGTTGTTTGTGTTGTCGTCGAGATCATCTAACGGTAGGCCCAAGAAACGTGCTGTTTCGACGGGGTCGGATCAAAGGGAAGAGGGTGTTAGATGGGTGGGGTTTGTGGGGCATGCAAAGAGGTCGCCAGTGTCATGCGGAGACTCGTTGCATGCAGGACATACATTAATACCTAATGTCGGGGTCGATTCTGGATAAGTAGGAGTTTAACCTGCTACAGTACCTAGAACGAAGTTGTGCTAGGGTCACTCGCGTTTCTCGAGGCAACTGGAGCTCTTCATCTGCAATAGGTGGTGCTTTGACTCCAAGAACGCCATTCACGGGAAGGGAGTCGGTGAAGGTGTTAATGGCTCCACTGTGAATGACGGTCAGTGCCTGTCTGAAGTCTGTAGCGTCCGAAGTGCGGTCGGCGTACTGTACGATGTCGTCGACGTAGTTGAGGAATGACCTCTTGATGCTCCTAGGAGGCGGCTCCGCTCCAAGCAGATGGCTGCAAGGGTGATTCCTACGGAAACACCCCAGCAGGAACTGCCTGGAGAGAAGTTCATTATGCTCCTTTACAAGAAGCATGCGCGTCTCACTATGGAGGTGTTCGATGGGAGACATCAAGAGACATCCCGTCGTAGTCCGGAGTGCTGTGTTCTGGCAGGTCTGTAGTTTCCTCATCTGCGTGCCACTGCATCCAGGCGACCATATCGGTGCTGCGTAGTTGAGGACCGGCCGGCCGATTGTCTTGTAAGTTGCCAACAACGTTTCTTTGTCTTTTCCCCATGTGCTGCCGGCTAGCGACTTGAGGATCTTGTTGCAGCTCTGTACTTTGGCGATAATCGCGGTCGTATGGGGAGAGAAGGAGCATAGACTATCAAGGGTTACGCCTAAAATTTTAGGGTTATTGACAGTCGGAATTTTGACGCCGTCGACTGCAATATCAAGCTCAAGTCTATACTCCTTCGTCCAGTTTGTGAATATGGTCGCTGTGGATTTGGTGGGGGAAAGTTGGAGATTCCGTGCAGTGAGGAAACGAGAAAGGTCGGAGAGGTAGCTGTTCACTTTCGAACACATGCCATCGATTCCATTGCCCGACGTCAATATCGTGCAGTCATCAGCGTACGAGGTTATGGAGACCCCCTCTGGTGGTTGAGGAAGTTTCGAGATATAGAAATTAAAGAGTAACGGGGAGAGGACACCACCCTGCAGAACCCCCAGTTTAATTCTTCTAAGCTTAGATGTTTCACCTCGAAATAGTACGGATGACTGACGACCGTTCACCGTTCAGATAGTTCATGGTCCATCTCTTAAGCCCTGGAGGGAGAGTGGTTTTTCAATGTCCTGCAGTAGCGTTGTTGTGGTTGACCGTGTCAAAAGCTTTTGACAGGTCCAACGCTACGAGGATCGTTCTTTCGCAGGGTGGTTTCTGGTTGAGGCCACGAACTATCTGGGCGTTTATGACGCTAAGTGCTGTGGTGGTGCTGTGCACTTTGCGGAAACCATGCTGGTGGCTGGCTAGGCTCAGGTGGTAAGTGAAGGTCGGGAGTAACAAGGCCTCAAGTGTCTTCACTACTGGGGAGAGGAGAGTTATCGGTCGATAAGATTCCCCTTTGTTGGCGGGTTTCCCAGGTTTCAGTAGTGGGACCACTCTTCCGACTTTCCACACATCGGGTATTTGAAGAGTGGTGCGCGACAGGTTGAGGACCTTGGTGAGATATTTTACTTCCGTCGAGCCTAGATGCTTTAACATTAGCATGTTGATTCCGCTGTTTCTCTTATCTGGTGCAGAGTTCTTATTAATTCTTTGGCTCGGTTCACTGCTGATACAAAATCCATAGATTTTTCTTGGAGTTGCACAGACAATGGCAGCGTTAAGCTGAACAATTGCTCACAGACGAATAGGCTAAGCAAAAAATCGCTTTTCTCTACCGCTGCTAAGAAGGCTGATGCTTTAGACGAAATGGACCATGTCTTACTCGAAATTATTTCCAAACTTAATACAATGAATTTGAAAAGCTCCACAAAGCTTATAATGCTTTCATGCCTTTCTATAAACCTTGTTTCACAAAGGCGAACAAGTCGTCTTTTTTTGCTTTCTGGTGCGTGCTTCTGTATAACGTCCTGGAAAGTTATGTTTACATTTGAATGGTTTCTAAATAAATTTTCTATTTCATTGACAATACCAAGGCAGTTCCGTATTGAACGTGCTTTTGGATACAGTTGTCTTATCCTGGTTTGCACTCCACTTAAATGCCCTGACATGTTTGCTGCTCCGTCATATCCCTATCCAACCAACTTTGCCATATCAAGATGGAGATCTGTACAACGCTTAAGTATGACTTTTGATAAGTTTTCAGTCACCGTCTAGTGTAGTTGCGTACGACTGTTATAGGTTTGAGCTGAGTTGTGTATAAGAGTTTCAAAAGATTCAGTCAGTGATAAATCTTTTTTATTTGCGATTTATTTAAAAAATTTCCTTATTTCGGGGGGGGCTTCAGCCCTCTAGCCCCCCCCCCTGGCTACGTGCCTGGTTCAAGTCTAGTCTCTTCCTCAATTATATTGTACAATATATAGTATATTACACTTTTTACGCAAAAATAAGAATAGAAACAATTTGCGCAATTATGATCCCATTGGTGTGATTCACGGATGACGAAAATAAGTTGATCGCAAATTATCTCATCAGGAAGTCATCAAATTTCAATTATAGAAAAAAATGTAGTAGAACTTATATGAGATAATATTCAGATTGGTGTATTTATGCAAAATCTAAAGTATGAGGCTACATTGGAAAACAAGAACAACTGCTTTTAATTATAATACTGGCATATAAGGTATCTTATATATCTATATCTTATCTATATATTTACCGGTTGAAGTGTGAAAGCTTCTGTAGTTCCTTTTAATGGGTTATCCAAATGAAGGTCCTTTTTTCAATAGTCTTTTTTGACAGATCATGAGTGAGTCGTATCAAGCTGTCACGTTATTTTTGTTCAGTATTGTATGGCTTTTCATCATGGAAAGACTTACGCCTTAAAAATTTTTACAAATCGTTCAACTTTGTTAAGAAAATTCACGTTTTGTAAAGAATGTGTTTCGCACGCTTCGCCCAACTTATGGTCAAGATAATCGGCCTACTGAGCGTTCTATTCCCAATACCATCACCCTTTTTGAGATCCAGCATAAATTATGGAATAATATTTAACCGAATAGACCACGTCCAGCACGTAGTGAAGAAAATATAGCAGCCGCAGCTGAGAGTGTACACGAAGACGGTGAAGAGTCCATTCGGCGCCGTTCGCAGCAACTTGGTCTGACGTATGGAACGACTTGGCGCATTTTCCTTCGTGATCTTAAATTGAAAGCGTACAAAATACAGCTTGTGCAAGAACTGAAACCGTTCGACCTTTCTAAGCGACTTCTATTCGCTACATAGGCTCTTGAAAATTTCCAAGAAGATTCGACGTTTTCGAGCCAAATTTGGTTCAGCGATTAGGCCCACTTCTGGCTCGTTGGGTACGTAAACAAGCAAATTGCTGTATTTAGGACGAAGAGCGACCTAATGAGATTCAAAGGCTGCCATTTCACCCAGAAAAAAACAACGGTTTGATATGATTTGTTGGCCGTTGGAATCATTCGTTCAAAAATGATGCCAGTGAGAACGTAGCCGTTCATGGCGACCGTTATTTCGGTATGATAACCGACTATTAGATGCCTGAAATTGAAGCTCGTGGTCTGGACGTCATTTGATTTCAACAAGACGTCTCCACTTTTCACACATCGCATCAATCAATGGATTTATTGAAAGAACATTTTGATGAGAAAATAATTCATGTTTTGGGCCGGTCGAGTGGCCAGCAATATTGTGTTATATCACAACATTAGACTTTTTCCTGTGAGGATATGTAAAGTCAAAAGTCTATGCGGACAATCTCGCTACGATTCAGGTCTTGTCCAAATCATCACGGGTGTCAGCCGCCAGTTACCCGTCGAAATGCTCAAACGAGTCATCGAAAATTGGAACGAATGGATCATCTGAGACGTAGCCGAGCGCCTAACATTTAAATTAGATAATCTTCAATATATAAATGCTAAATAATGTTCTTTGTTTCTGCGTATATTCTTTAAAAAAGTAGGCTACAGAACTTTTATTCTATATGAAGTACCCAAAAATTAATGGAATAACATATATTTAACTTTATTTATGAATTCGGAAGGGACTTAGTGTTTGAATGAATTTTTGGGCATATGCTATGGCCATCTCGACATCCTGTTTGTCGAGTCTTAAACGCCTTTCTTTTACACAGCTCTTCTTTATTTGACAGTAATGTATGTTAGTTCCTCAGTTTTAATTTGTTGTATCTCCCCATAACATGACTCAGGTATTCAATTAATCCAAATTTTTGCCTTGATTCGACGACTAGCTTGCTTAGTTTAACTTGCTGTAAAGCTTATTTCAAGACGGTGGAAAGCATTTGGGCCTTCGATTGATATTTAAGTATTGAATCAAAAAGTGTGCATCATTTTGTGGTTTCGCTCACCATTGACGGTAACAAACGTTACTCCATCTGGAGTGAACGCTTCAATTTTGAAAAAGTTCAAATCATATTATCTTAAAAATATAAACCACACTAGGTTTAACTCTTCATGTTGAGAGCGGCCTAGAAAAAATTCTGAAAGCAAACACTTTTTAATTTATACTTTCGGGGTTAAGACCGAATTTCTGGCGATCTTCTACTAATACCTTCATAGTTTTCGACTTCAAATCCCTTGTTGTAAAATATATTCATTATAAATATGAAATGAAATTACAAACCATTTAAATTTACGTAATTGTTTTTTATATTTGTAGCTATTTCTCCAGTGAGCGCTTAATTTTGAACACTTAACCATGAAGCAAACCATCGAACAATTGGCAGATGTCGAGCTAACGGAAAACATGCTGAAGATTGCGAAACGTGAATTGCGTGAAGATAAATGCTCGCGAGAACAAAGTCTGGAACAAATGCGCAACTGGGTACTCAAACACGAAGACTTACGAAATGTACGACTCGACGATCAATTTCTACTACGTTTCCTGCGTTGCAAGAAGTTCAGCGTGCCTATGGCGCAGCAGACACTACTCAAATACCTAAATGTACGACGCACCTTCCCGCATATGAGCACACAGTTGGACTTTCTAGATCAAAAGTTGAATGATATTATCAGCAGCGGCTACATCTTCGCCTCGCCGAATCGTGACAAGCACGGACGTCGTGTTGTGGTCATCAACGCCAAAGGCTTCAATCCAAAGATCTATAATAGTAGTGATCAAGCGCGTGCACATTTTCTCACCTACGAGTGTCTCATGGAAGATCAGGCTACACAAATTTGCGGACTCGTGCACGTCGGTGACTTTTCCGGCGTCACCACGACACACGTGACCAATTGGAATCCAACCGAATTTGCCCGCGTCTTCAAGTGGAGCGAACAATCGCTCCCATTGCGACACAAAGAAATCCACTTGGTCAATGTGCCAGCGACGCTGAAATGGTTGATCGATTTCGTAAAGGGGCGTGTCAGTTCGAAAATACGCAATCGCCTCACACTCTATACACAAGACAAAGAATTGGCAAAACATGTTGATCCAGCTTGCCTGCCACAAGAATTGGGCGGTCAAATGCCGCTTAAAGCGATAGTTGAACTGTGGAAGGCGGAATTGCTCGCCAAGCGTGAAACTATACTCAATTTGGACAAGATTGCGCTGTTAAGCGATCGCGGCATCTTGCGCAAAAGTAATTACAGTAGCGAGAAAAGTAGCAACGGCATGAATTTTGTGTCGCAGATCGAGTCAATTGAGGGCAGTTTTCGAAAGCTGGAGTTCGATTAAGCTTCCAAGGGAAGTGGGTTATAGGTTGCAAAACGAAAGTGGTGATGTGGTAGACGTTTGAGCCAAGCTCACAGATGCTGTGTTGATGTGCGTGTTGTGTTAATTTACATTACTTAATGTTTAAGTTTAAGAGTTTTCGAAGAGGAAATAATTATAAACGATTTAGCTGGCGGTCAGAGAAGCGCCTTGTGGAGTGAACGCTTCATTTGGTGGCTTTGTTTAGTATTAACTATAGATAGTACGTGTGAAAAACATTGAATTATATATGTGTACAAACATATATTTATACTCATGTATATTGTTATACATATGTACTTTAAATACAAATACAATGCTTCGTGCTTTTGTGTAACTGCGTAATGGCTAAATAAATCATTTGCTTACTTTTTAAATAGTAAATTAAATTGTTTTAAATTTTTTTCACTTGATCTGGCATGAAAGAATTACTTGAGTACTCTACTGAAATCCATAATATCTGGAGATAGACACACAACCGTTGTGGCAAGCTCAGAGCACCTGTATGAGCCCTTTGAACTGCGTCCACTGGCTAATAGCGCCGAAGAGCGCTTTGCCATCAACTTCGCTGTTTGTTAAATTTTGTAAGCCGTAAATTTTGTACTGACGCTGCAGCTTCTTTTGTCGCACCGACTCCGCAATAAGTGATAATGTTGAACGCAGCTGCAAAGCGTTGGGCGCCAGTGTTGTATAGTTGCCTTTAAGTGTGATAGAATATTACAAAAACTTGGAAGGCACAGCATGACAAACAGTCCTACCTATGAAAGCGATCACCAGCGTTGCATTTTGCGCCACCCAATTGAGGCCGCTTTCGTAGTTCCAGCCGCGTGCTTCATATGTCTGACGATCACCACCGATTAGGAAGTTAAATGGCACCTCCTGCGCCATGCCAAGCTGCTTTTGGTACTGTTAAGTAGAAGATTTGTAAAAAATAAATATTATTACTATTTATAGTATCTACCTGTTTTTGTAGTCCCTGCAGTATTTGTAGACATTTGTCCAGTTTTTCACAACCGGATCCACCCGTCTGCATTATAACGATATTTATGACGTTGGAAAAGTTGAGGAAGTCTGCAAGTGGCACGGAAACATTGCTCCAAATGTCACGATGCACGAGATCCAACGAGAATTGCAAGGCCGGTATACGCGCTAAAAAATAGATTATAGAAAACTGCTGTTAACGAATAACTCTACTAATTAAATTTTTAATAGAAATTAGGAAAAAATTAAAGAATACAACTCCATTCTAAACTTTCTAAATGTTTTGATTTTCAGCGTTGTGTTCAACTAAAGAATGATCCATTTCGAGGTTTCCTACTTTAGACTTTACATATTCCCACAGGAAAAATTCTACAGTCTAATAGACCGACACAAAACGTGAAATTATCTGCTCACCGAAGTGTTCTCGCAATTAGTCCATTGTTTGATGCAATGTGTGGGAAGTGTTACCGCCTTGTTGAAACCAAATGGCGCCGATATCACGAGCTTCAATTTCAGGCATCAAATAGTCGGTTATCATAGCGAAATAGCGGTCGCCATTGACAGTTACGTTCTCACCGGCATCATTTTAGAAGAAATGATTCCACCGGCCCACAAACCACAACAAACCGTTGTTTTTTCTGGATGAAATGGCAGCTCTCGAATCTCTTCAGGTTGACCTTCGTCCCAAATGCAGCAATTTTGCTTGTTTACATACCCAGTGGGGCTCATCGCTGAACCAAATTGGCTCAAAAACGTCGGATTGTCTTGGAACTTTTCAAGCATCCATATAGCGAGACGAGGTCAATTGGAAAGGTCGAACGGCATAAGTCTCGATATAAACTGAGCAAAGTCGTTCCATACGTCAGGCTGAGCGGGTGCGAACTGCGCGAACCGACTCTCGACAGCCTTCGTGTACACTCTCAGCTGTGACTGCAATATTTTCTTTACTGCGTGCTGGACGTGATTTATTCGGTCGAATATTATCCATCTTCTGACCGATTATTTACTTCAGATGGTCCAATGACCGCTAGGGACCAGCTCGCAGTAAATGACTCCCTGCCAACCCACCATACCCATAGCTAAACTTACCCGACCCTTAATCCTGGTTTAGACACCGTTTACACTGTTTGCTGCATTCAATCAGGACCGCTTCAAAAGTGGATCGGACATCAGCGATACGCAGATGGATATTGGCCCATAAAATTTTTTATGTTAACTCGTGTGACAGCCATATATCAGGTTTCTTTTGTATTCAGTCTTATTTCAATGGTACCAAAAGTTACCAATACTGAGCGAAGCAATCTCAAAGAGATTTTTTAGTAGAAAATACTTCCTTTCTATCACCATATAACGTACCCTCTAAAAAATTAATTTCTTTACAAGTTCGGTTGGTCTTTGCTTGACTCTATAGTCGTTTAAAAGGGTTTAGTCGACTATGAAGTAATACCGGATATGTCGGATAGCATCTGGCTATTAAAGATGTAGCCATGTTTAGAAGTTCACGCAAATGAGGAAAGTTCTCTGATTGCAATGGCGTAGCCAGAAACGATTTTTTCATATGGCTCACGACTTTCGGTCTTAAACCAAGTATCCTCTGGGTATCCAAAATCATCCGTTTGAAGACAAAACATGCCCCCCCAGGATTTGGGCGCCGAGTCGCTGGGTTGTAACCGAGTAAGCAGTGTCTACGCCAATAAAGAAGAAGAAGAATAAGAAGAGGAAGATAAGAGCTATGCTTCGCATATGTCAACGAGGATTTCTGCTTTTCAATTGCATTTGGTGAATTAGTTGACTTGAAACCTGACTGACTGACCTTTACTTTTATCAGCTTTTACCCGAACTGTCCTATCACAATGAAAAAGAGATAACGCACGTACGAAAGATAATGGATCTTGAACCCACTTAGTAATATGAACAACGCACAGTCTGCGAGTATTTGCCTTGGACTATATGTATGTATTTGTATAGGTGTAGATTAGTGCCATAGATACCTTAAATACTGTTGCAATATACATACTATGTAAACTTATGTACTGAATGCGTTATATATTATACGAAATAAAACAAAGAAATTACTTCTACATGCATTCGCACTCAAATCTAACAAACAAACAATTCATTTGTATACAAATGTTAAGTAATTATTTTTTTTTTTAATATATTCGAAACTTACATTCAGCAATCAAGAGATAAGTGGCGATAACACAGCCACCGGCTAGAATCAAAACAAATGTCATAATTTGCAAATATGAGCAGCAATCCCTTCTATGTTTTCCCATCCCGGCGTGCTCATGTCCAGCATAATCGCCTTTGACACTCGAATTATCATTATCGCTGCCATAGCTGCTGTCTGCTGCACTCTCACTCACATAGCCATCACTGAAAGCCGCCGCTGCCGCCAACGATGTGCCACCATAACTTTGACCCTTCTTCAAGAGCGGTGTCCGCTCGTTCGCATTCATAGCGATCAACGTTGATTTCACCGTCGACTGTGCTCCGGGAGATGGGCGCGAGATGGGTGCATAAAACGAACCCCATGGCATCACCAATCGCTCGCTTTGACGTACAGCATCTTTGTCAAAATGAATAAGAGTTATTAGTAGAGTACGTAGTAAATTGAAACCAGTTATTAATTTGATTAGACGCCAAAAGTTGGTTAGCAACGTTTCTAGCCGCGCGAAGAGTTCCTCATATTTCTGATCGTGTTCGTAATAGTTTATGAAATTGTCAATACTGCGATTGCTTAGCTGCAGTGGCATACTCGAACTGAGCTCAGAATTATCACTGCTTGGCGTGAGAATATTTATGCCCACAACTTCGTATCGCTATCGTCGAGGACCGACAATGGAGCGACAATCTACTATGTGCAATTTGTAAATATTTGATGGGAGCTTTAGAGACATATGATAGCGACGAGATATCTTCGCACTGTGTGTTTCATATGCCAGTTTATATATGTTGTATATTATAAACATATGTAATAGCGTAAACAAATATATATGTATAACATATGTACACAAGAATGCACAAAGTACATACCTATATACATATTTGTTCCAGTTTTTGATGAAAAGATGCACAAAGGTTCAAGAAATACAGATAGAGACTGTACTTAACTAATGACCGCATTATCATTAAGAAGAGATATTTACTCAGAGTATTTTTTTTAGTATTTGTAACTGTTTAAAAATTCACTTGGAAATCTTCACTCACTTTGACTTCATACTGGATCACTTGGATCATGGAGTGGCCAAACCGAACTCTTGCGGCTCTTTCTCCACCCATGTACCGGCGAGGGAGTTATGGGTGGGAAGAAGCCGTTGGAGGAGAGGGGCAGTGAGCTTTTTTACGAATGGGTCAAAACTTAGGAGGAAGAATGGTGGAGGGGTTTACTGTCAGGAGCTCTCTATCAACTCCAGCTTCAGACTTCATGACTATTGCAGTATCTTCCAGGCTGAGGTTGCAGCCCTTAAGGTAGTTGTAGATTTACTGCAGCTTTCTTCAGTGAAGTGTGGATGGTCACTTCTCAGATAGCAGAGCGGGGATACTAGCCTCGAACTCATTGACAGGGTGTTCAGGGCTGGTCAAAGAGTGTCTAACCTCGCTAACAATAGTATCGAGTGTCTTTATGATAAGACTGGTATGAGTGCCAGGCCATAACGGAATCACAGGAAATTGTAAAGCTGATGAGTTGGCAAGAAAAGGCACCCTAGAACCGGTATCGGTAGAATAGAAGCGGGTCGGTGGTCCCGTATCTTCTTGCGTTCTACTAATAAATAGCTAGGCTCCATCAGCGCTAGGCCACCATCCGCACATGCACTGTCGCAAAAGCCTTTTGGCTCAAAATCGATTGCAAGAGATCTAGTGATCTCTTTGCCATCAGCAAGGCTAGCCTTTCCCTACTTTTGGGGCCTTTAACGGCCATTGCTCTATTGGCGTCCACAAAGTAAGGCTGGGAATTCTACCAGACGCCTGAAGATAAGGTGGAAACAACTCAACACTTCCTTCTTGACTATCCCGCCTTTGGAAGGTCAAGACTTAAACACCTGGAAGCATATACCTAGATCTCCTAAGTATTTAAGCTATTTTTCCTCATTTTTTTGCTTCCTGAAAAGTGATGGAAACAGTTCAAGCCCTGCTGGATTTTATTTGACGTTTCTTTTGTGGTTTCTCATTTTCATGTAGATTCGACATGGTCTACTGAGGCGTGGATAATTTTGAGTAGAGATAATAATTTCTCTTCTCTATAATTTTAGTTTCTTCCTCTGTTGTCATTGTTGCTGCCGAATAACGAGTTGACAGTTCTTTGACTGACAAAAGCTCGAGTTCATTTCGGTTCCGTAAACCCGATTGTCGTTAAAAGAGTCACTTTCTTCATCGATCGATTTGGTTAAGTTTTACAAAATTATATTTTAAAGCACATTCTTTATTGGTCAAGGAACAAGTCTCTGGAACTCCTATATATCGCTTTTTCCCAGAATAAATCTTATGCATCACAAAATTTTCCTGCTGGGAGCATAGTCTGAAACTAATTATGCAAACATACGAGTATGTACATACTTATATACCCGTAAGAAAGTTATTTCTTTCATTTGAGGTACACTGATCAGCTGGCCAAATGATCATAAATCAAACGTTGCTGAACCTCAAAACTAACTAAGTAACATATACCACAGACTACAAGTGTATAAGATAATTCAGATAGCACTCACCTGCCATATCGTGAAAGTAGAACTCGAACCGCGTCTTCGCAAAACTTCAAAATTTGATCCTCAACTAAATTATTGTGTTATTTGCACTTTCTTGCCCTTTGCTAGCTTTTGGAGGCTACCCAGAGGCAAATAATTATATTGACTATTATTGTTGAAATTTGCTGTTTGTAGTTGTTGTTCTTGCTGTCAGACGTCAAACCGCCAATTCTGATCCGCGAAACCAATTGTTGTGAAGTTGTTCATTCTTTTAACAAGCGAATAAGCACTCATCAGCGATTTTTTGTTTTAACACGGCTGCCTGTGTGTAAGTTAGCAGGAATAAGAAAAATATTTGAAACGACACGGGCTGTCTGGTCCACACTTTTCGAGAGCAATTGTGTTTCTGTGGTGACTGTTGCTGAGCGCGACTTTAATGAGTTTGAAATGAGCGCGTTGGCGGACAAGTGTTTTGAATGCGGAACGCTGATGAATTGATACCGTTCAATGACTGACAACAACTTCTGATTCTACGGGATGCATGTAAACAAACGCACATAAACAAACTAACAAATTCTTTATGCATATAACAAACACACACTCGCACACACAAATATTGCATTTGTACATTAGGTTGGCTCATAAATGAAAATTTTCTAATAACATGTTTACCTTACATAACCCGTCTGAAGCACAACAAGTGGCGGGCCGACCGAGCTATTCAAATACGGCAGCGATGAACTGATAAGGAGGATGCAATCAGCGCCAACTACAATGGGATAAGCCTTCTCAACATCGCATATAAGGTTCTCTCGAGCGTTCTGTGTTAAAGATTAAAGCCTACCGTCAACAAACTGATTGGGCTTTATTAGTGTGGCTTTAGGCCTGGAAAATCGACAACTGACCCCTTACGCCAAAACTTGAAAAAGTCCCGTGAAAAGAGGATCGACACACACCACCAAAGAGTTGCTGCTTTTGGCAGCAGGAAAAGGAGCTGACTTTATACCGATGAATTTGGTGTCCCCGCAAAACTAAAATGGCTGATAAACTGACGTTGATGAACATCTCCGAGCCGTTCGATACAAAACGAGGTTTCAGACAAGGAAACTCTCTATCATACAACTTCTTCAATCTACTCTTGGAAAAAATAAATCGAGCTGCAGAACTAAATAAAAATAAAGGTGTACAGCGGCTGGCGCATACGCCGATAGTTCTGCTTCCT
>NC_064307.1:41092631-41163283 GCF_023373825.1 Bactrocera dorsalis
AAAAATTTCAAATAGAGCTTGCTGAATCGAATACCAAATATAATAAAATGGTATAAATTAAATAAACTGGTATAATTAAATTGTGGGGATTAAATTACTAAAACATTACAGTAAATAGGCCAAAAGTAGATATTGGTGAATTGAACACTCATCTGGTATAAAATTAAAGGCCGAACCCAAAACGGGTATAAAATAACAAGTTTAAAATAGAGCTTGCTGAATCGAATACTTAACTGGTATAAATTAAATAAATTGACATAATTAAATTGCACGGGCTTAAACATTTCTATAATTGGGAAAAGTTACAGTAAATAGGCCAAAAGTAGATATTGGTGAATTGAACACTCATCTGGTATAAAATAAAAAACCAAAAAGTAAGTGTGACGAATCGAAATAAAAACTGGTATAAAATTTAATGTCGAAAAGAAAGTGTGATAAACCGATTGCTGGTGTAATCAAACTGGTATAAATTAAATAAATTGATTTAGAGAAATATGAACTAAATTGAAATAGGTTCTACCACTTTGATAAGATAAGATAGATTCTTGTGCTTAATTCTATGAGAATTTTCTTAATGGTTTTCAGCTAAACATTTTTTGACAAGAGCGCAGAACTGAAACTGAACGAATACAGAAGTGGCGAATCCGAAAATGTTACTTTTTCATACAGTTTACTCTAAACTAAGGCATAATATTGGCTCAAATAATAGAAAGGAATAGATTACTTACTTTTTTATCTGCCACCTAAAATTATTTCATGTATTAATAATTTATTCAGCTTACTACAAACTGTTTGAAAGACACTGAAATATTGTTTTAAATCTATTTTTTAAACCTGTATTAATTTAAATACACAAAATATGTTATTTTTCTAAATCAACAAACATACATTTAACTCTTTTAAATATTTATATTAAAATCAGAACTCAAAGCAACAACCACAACAATAAATTTGCTTAGTTAGTGCCGCTCCATTTTACTGCCACCAGTCTATGATAAATACTTAATTTTTTTCTTATGAATATTTAAGTCGTCTGTCGGACATCCGTCACTGCATATTCAATAGACGGACGGACAAACATTTGTAACTACCGAACGGCCGGCAGCATTGCATTTCGTCAATGTTGTTGTCAAAAGAAAAACATAAAACAACTTTTTCGATTTGGTTTGCCCATCAGACTGTCATCTGAAAAAGAAATAGAAATATTAGCATGTCGATGGCAGATTTACTTCACGCAAAAGTGACGGAAGTCTGCAAAGAGCAAGCAGACAAAATTGACATTCTTCAATTCAATATGACGCGCACACATACATATATGACGGTAAATCGAGCGAATTCAGACACAAGCACACATAATTGTATACACTTGTGCTTTGAAGGAAGCTGGTGCACTAGAATGCGCACTTAATTGGGCTGCTTGCTAATATACCGCATACCGCATTTTAACACACAACTGACTTGCCGAAATGAAGTGAGTTTATACCTGTTTTACTTACGAGTGTGTCTGATGGATTTGGGTATTTTATTGATCTTCAAAAACCTTCTAGTGATTGTACCACATTGATGGATAAGTCGCAATCATTTTACTCGTATTATATTTAATATTACTTGCAATTAAAGCAGATATTTTAAATCAAATTTAAAAAATTTTTAACTACAACTTCTTAAATACTTCACATTCTTATTAAAACAAGGCAACACAAACTTCATTTCACCAAGTATTTAATAGCACAGCAATATTTTTTTATAGATTAAGACACAAAACCTTTATAAACTAGTTCATAATCATCTTAGAAAATTATCGCTGAATAATATGGCGAACTGCATATAATAAAATAATTTGAAATTTGTAATGTATGGAAATTGAAGCGCTATTGTTTGACTTGAATTAAAATTCTGTAAAGTCAAAAAGCCAAACCATTCAAATAAGTCCTGGAAAAATCTCGAGAAACCCAAATAACTTCATTTACATTTCGCTCCTGTTTTATGGCGAATCAAGGTAAAATTAAAGAAATGTAGTGAAATAAATAAAAAAAAAAGTTCATGCGGACGCAAAGGAACATTGTAGTGATCAACGTCTTCCTTAAGCTTTTCTATAAGGCCAAACAGATGAATGAAAATCATTGTGTTTACGTAGGATGCATAAGCTCGGAGAAGTTCCAGACTTATTTGTTATATTTTTTATGATAAATTGGGTCAACAAATAACTATGGGCGATTCGCGAGTTTGCAATCCAGTTGCAAAAAAAAATGTATAGTAGTAAACATATTATGCACCAAATTTTATTCTAATACTTCCAGACTTGTTTCAAATAAAATTCCACTTAAATGTGTTGCAAAAAAGTACCCAGAAATTTAAAATAAAAAGCAAAATATTTAATATTTATTTAATCTGCTGGTTGACAGATCACACTCATATTAGGCATAGTAATTAAGGACAGTAGTACCAACTTATAATAGTAAATTACATTTTTTGGAAATATCATTCAACTGTGGAATTTAAATTATAAGTATTCAAATGTTATTGTCAAGTTTTTTGAATATTTGGCTTATTCTTTCTTTTCTTAGGTCCTCATAACATAAAGTAAATAAATGAATATTTTATTCTCCAAAAACCATTTTTGAGAATGTTATCTGGAAATTTTTACTTTTTATGTGAAAATTATTATTGAGGCTTTGAGTTTAATTTTCAGTCTTAGCTTCTGTCGCAAAGTGATTATGATTTGACATTTTCTTCCGACATTGTGGCACAAATAAAATTTCAGGATTGGATTTTGAAATTTTCAAAATGTTCTATAAATAAAAAGTAACCTATTTAGAAATTAGCAAGTACTTTTACCGTACAATACTTAAATTATATCTTTGATATAAGCTCTCAGCGTATATTAAATAATCTCGTGTATAAATTTACTGATCATTATTCCAATATTTGTCGATTATTCGCTATTCTTCGTTATTTACAGTTGCTGTAGCAGACTTTCGTGTTTTACCTGGCCAAATATAAAGATTTAGATACTATTGTAGAAAAGGCTATATCTCATGGATTCGAACGCTCAGTGTAGTATTATATATATAATTGACATTTAAATCTCTGATTAAAGTATGGCTTAGCTTCCTCTTTCATTTACGTTGCGCATCTCAGCACTTCTCAGCCCAACTTCTATAACCAAGCATCCAAGTGGAAGAGACATATGTATGTATAGCTGCCAAGATGCCATTAATTGTATGGGCACTGCGGACTCAAGACTTGTTACTGTTCACCATATACATTTCCTCTTGTGTAAACTGTTGGTTTTGCGTTATGGAACCGGAAACTAATTAGCACCTGATTCTAGATTGCACAGCACTCTGTAGACTCCCTTTTAAGGCCCTTGGAACCAAAAGAAGATCCATATTTATGAATAAAAATCATAGCGCTTCAATAGCGCTCAGCAAGAATTAATCCGAGTACTGGAGCTTTATGAGAGCATATAATAAAGAGGAGAGCACAACACACCATAGGTTGAAGTGCAAACTGCAATTCAATTCAAATTATTATATAATACGTTAGAAGTTGAACTTGAAGTTGTTACATTGAGAACACCACATCAAGAGTCTAAAAGACTAAATAAATTTTCAAAATTATTATTATTATTATGAAGCTGATGACCTTACCATTAAAGCTGATACTTTTTGTACCGTCAAGGTGTATTTATATAATTTTCAAATTTTTCTAATATTTTTAATTAACTTATCATTTATAATATATTAATGTTTATTAGCATGCTGTTGACATTTCTAAATCTTCCATTATTTTTTGCAGGCGAATTGGTTCAAAGCGTCACAATATTGCCGCTACCACGGCATGCATTTAGCAAGTATTGCATCACAAGAAGAGAATGACAGACTGGAAAAACACATACGCGACTTTGGTGAGTATCTGGAAAGCCAAAATGGCCGGTAATTGTGGCAAAGCGGTAAAAAAAAAGTGTCTCACGCGCAGCTGGCCAATATAAATGCGAGATTAACAAATCGGCTTAGCAAACACACGTGATTAAATACTCAATTACATAGCTAATTACTTATGCCATACAAAAGTAGAGCAATAAGCGGCGCATTAAGCAATCGAAATACAAAATTGTGCATAAATAGTTACATTAATGCGACTGTAAGGAATTTTAAGTAAGTTGCGATAAAAACTGCAAAAATGATCTTTAATTAAATATGTTGGCAATGCAAGAGAAATACCAGACTCACAATTAAATAGACGACGGTTAATAAATTGTGGCAAAGTTGCAGCGCTTACCTACACTGCGCTAATTTGTTGTGATTTTTTTTTGTTGTAAGTGCACTATTTGCGCTCCTAAGCGCATGAGATTACTCACTTAGACTTTCATGTTACCAAGCGAATTTAGCGCATTTTCCTATTATTTCTCGAATTTTTTTGTTGCCTGCGGCTATGTCGTGCGATGGCCGCATTATGTTACATAAGTTTAAATGCCAGAAAGGTACCAAGTGAATGGCACTCGATGCCATGCCATGCCATGCTATGCTATGCTTTATTGTGCCGCCTGTGCGCCTTGTTGGTGGCAATGGTCAATGCACCTCTTTAGCCTCACATAATACCCGGAAAACTGAAAACTAATATATTGTATTTTAATATTATTATTTCATTTTTCTCGCATTTCTGCACGCTTTTTCGCTATTTCTACTTTTGCTACTTGCAACGTGCCACAGTTTACATGCGGCATGCCTGGGTAAGTCAACGAGCAACACAATGCTTGCGCCGGTGTTTTGTGGATTTGCGAGTATTTGCATGACTTATGCATGTGTATAATAAATAATACCTTTGCACAACAACAAAAACAATTCGCATATACAACAACAAAAACAGCCGTATATAGTACATATATACTTAGAGTGAAAGCAACTACTTACTGCTTACCCATTGTGTGTCACGCTCGCCGCTGACGTCAGTTTCGCTAGCATTACCAGCACACATGCTAAGCACATAGCACTCGTGCTAACCAAAATTATGCGGAGCGCTAGGTTGACCACAGCTGGCCGTTGGCGCTGCGGCTGGCGGCTGTGGTCACTCACATTTCGTGTGTGTCTCCCCCTGATTTGCGGCATTTGACTCGCAGCTTTAAGCCTTAAGGTGCCTTGAGGTGCCTTAGGGTCCGCTTGCGCCACCAGTAGTTAGACTAACTTCACGTTCGTACATGATTTACCGCTTGCCACAATATACTCGCATTATTTATATAGAATGTTATATATTTACATAAATACAATATTAATGCACTCTTTTCTTTACCATATGTCAACACACACACACATACGCACACTTTGGTTCTGCTGATTGCGCGTCTCAGCAGGTTTGGGTCACGAACACTTCTGGACATCTGGCACTGACTTGGCCGATGAGGGCAACTACTTTTGGATGGCCAATGGTCGGCCCATTACATTTACGAATTGGAATGCTGGCGAACCGAATAATTTCCGTTATGAGAATGGTGAAGAGGAGAATTGCATGGAGTTATGGAATCGTGATGGCAAGGGTCTGAAGTGGAATGATTCGCCGTGTAGTTTTGAAACGTATTTCGTGTGCGAAGTGCAGGCAATTTAATGAACACAGGGCGTTGATTGACTGAAGCACAAACCAATCATGTTATAAATAAACAAGAACAACAACAAAAACAATAACAAACGACAATTGCAAAGTTGTCAAATGTCTGCAGTGGAGCTAAGCATAATAACTTAAGGAAATAGCGTACTTTTTTTGTGTGTGCGTGTGGGTGGTGTGTGGGGCACCGCAAATGCGCACGCATAAGCACTATATTGCAAAATTTACATAATTTCTTAAGCAACGGCACTCTTGGTGATTGTGGTGATTAGGGGCACGTGTGGCAAGCACAAGCGGCTCAAATATTTGCGCTTAATGGCATGGTGAAAAAACAAACAAAGGCGATAATTTTATTTTGACCATGTTAAAAAAAAAAAAATATTTAAAATGTTAAAAATTTGATTTTTGAATTTTAAAAATTTGTTTTTTGATTTTTTGAAAAAATTTTAAAATTTGTTTGTAAAATTGTATTTTAATTTAAAATTTTTGAATTTGAATTTTTAAAAAATTTGTTTTTTTGAAAAATTTCTTTCACGTTAGAAATTATTTTAATTTTAGTAATTTGATTTACATATATTTTTTTAAATTTTAAATTTTTTTTTTTAATATTAAATTGTTTTGCATTGTTTTATTTGAATTTTTTCTTCTTGGCAAGCAACCTATTTAAAATTTTAAAAATATCTTAATTAAATTTTTTCCATATTTTTTTAAAATTTAAAATTTTTTTTTAATTTTTTTATTAATTGTTTTCTATCACTTCGTAATGTAAAAAAAATTAAAATTTTAATTTTAATTCACAATTTTAAAGTTTTTTTCGCTTATATGAATATTTTAAGTAATTTTTATTTATTTACTATTTTGTAATTTCATCTTTTTTATTAATTTATTTTTTTAAATTATAACAAAAATAATTTTTTTTTTAATTTAAAAATATTTTAATGATTCTTTTCCATATTTTTTTAATAATTATTTTATTTATTGGTTTTTAATTGTTTTCGATGCTATATTGTGAAGTGTTAATTCAAATATTTATTTTATTGATTTGTAATATTTTTTAAATTCTATTTTTTTTTAATTTTTTACTTGAATTTTTAATTTTTTTTTATTTTTTATTTTTTTAAGTTAATTTTTTTTGTTTTAATTGTTTTTACTTCCATATTGTAGAGTTTTTAATTTAAAAACTTTTTTATTTTTAATATTTTATTTTTTTTTTTTTTTTGAGCTAATTTTTTTTAATTTAAAATATTTTATTATTTTTTTTTTTTTAATAAATGTTTATTTTTTTGTGTTTGTTTTCACTTCCATAGTGTTTAATTTAAAATATGAATTTTATTTATTATTAATATTTTCCAAATTAATTTTTTTTGATTTTATTTCTTTTTTTGTATATTTAAATTTGTCGCAATTGTTTGCACGCATATTTTTTGCTCAAACACCTTAATGCCGTGTCTTGCAATCAGCCGCTTGCCACTTGAATACCCAAATCAAATTTCAAACGAAATATTACGTATACGCACTGGTGGCCTTTTGTTTGTTTGTTTGCCCTTCGCTGATTGCCTTTACATAGTGTATTTGTAATGTCGTAGACACACAACACGCACGTTGTATTTGTAACTGAAGTTAAAAATGTATGCATTTATATAAGTTGGAAAGCTATCGCTATCATTATCATGTTTAATAATGGCGTTGAGGCAGTAGAATAAAGTTTATTACTCATACGCCGTGTACACCGCACGCTCTTATTTCACTTCGATTCGTTTGTATGTACGTAATCAAAAATCGAAATAAATTAATTATGCATAAATTTACTTAGAAACACTTAATTAAAATACATTTACTGCCTTAGCATTATGTACATACATACACTATTGTATAAGTAATGTATAAATTATTATTGTTTAGTTAGTGTCATTTTAAATTATATTGTAATTAAATGTATTGTATACCGTAATGTATCAAATTTGTATGCTTAAAGACTTAAGTGAGAACGATACAATATTAAATTAAGTATCTATAGCAACAAAATAAATCACAACACAATGAAGATAAAGTATATATGTATATGTAAATGTGTTAATGTAAGTCAAAAGAGAATAAACGAAAAAAATAAATAAATTTAAATAAAAGCAAGACGGCGAATTCTTATGTATTTCCACACTTTTCACTTTCGACTTTTCACTTGCATTTACTCCAAATTTCAATTTCAATGCAATTGGAGGAAATTAAACTTAATTTGCATAAGCCACACCGAAATTTCAATTGGAAAAGTTGTCAGCAAACGACGGTAGAGATGAAAAGGTATGAGAAAGCAACCACAACATAAAAGCAACAGAAGGAAAAGCTACGCAACAACAACAAATATTACATGCTAGTAACAGCTGCAAAAACAACAACAAGGAATTAATAAAAACAACACAAATAATAATAATAACAACAACAACACTAAACTACAACAACAACAAATATTTTACGCTTGTAACTGAGAAAGTAAAAAAACAACAATACAAATAACAACAACAACACTACACTACAACAACAACAACAGTTACGCTTGTAACAGAGAAAGTAAAAAACAATAACACAAATAACACCAGCTACACCACACTACAACAACAACAAATATCTTACGCTTGTGACAAATGTAAGAACAAATGACAACAACAAAAATAACAACACTATAACAACAACAAATATTTTCCGCTCGCTATAATGCTGAAAACGAAGAACAACAACAACAACAGCAAACATTTTGCACTTGTAACCACGCTGACAGCAATTGAAAATAGCGAGTTTCCACAGGAAAGGCAACAGCAGTGAAAGCACAGCACGCTGTTGCTGTTGTTGTAAGAAAAATCTATAGATCTCAAGCACTTGCAACCGCAAGCGCACAGGCAACGAAGTTGACAACAAGTGAAAAGCAGCCTTAACCGCATAAAGTTACGATTTGTAAAATATGCAAAAAATACAACAACAAAAAATACAAAATATTTGCATTCCAACCATATCACTACAAATACAACCACAATATCACCGCCAGTTACAACACCAGCATCCAACACATATACATACATATATGTAAATGTCAACAATGTGAACTCCTGCCACACGGCATTTACCAACTATTTTATTTCACATATTTATTCTGCTTATTTCCATTGTTACCTGTCCTTTCGGCGCCACTTTCACTTCCCAAGCATTCAATTATGAGCGCCCCATTCTCATTGACATGCACTCGAACCCGGCACAACCAACAACAAGGTGAACAACTACTTGCTTATAAATGTGTGTATGTATGTATAGTTAACGGCATGTGTTGCTTGGATGCTTTGCCGGGGCGCTCGCATACAAAAGTCGTTAGGGATTGAGCGGTAAACGACGAGGATAAACACTTTTTTAATCTCCCTAACAACGTGCAACGTACAAACAGCAGTGAAAAGAAAACCTCAGAACAGCAACCTGACCCATGACAACAACATCCATAACCATAACAACTAAACAAGCATTGTAACAATAATAAAATTCGCCACAATGACCATTTGCCTCACAAGGGTCAGGCTATCACACCGCACACCACACTCTCTTTCTCACACACACTCAAGCAATGAGTCTCAAATAGATACAACTGATTAAATATATATATATGTATATACAATATATATATGTATATGTGTATATATATGTATAGCACATACATATACTTACTATATATTTGTGTGTATGTGTGTATGTATGTAGGGTGCCTTCAGTTGTGTTACGCGTCCGGCATCTCTCAAAAATGTGTCGAACGACAGTTGACGTCTCGAAAATGTTAATCTTCTGTAATGAATGCCATGCACATTTTGGCAAAGGATCAGCCCAAAAATACACTAACTCATAGCGGCTACAATTGTGACATGCGCCAAGTAAGGGCCCGCATATAAAATATCCACAAACTCACAGACATTAATATAAATATGTATATAGTATATATACATATATATATGTATCTAGCCACATATATCCACTAAGTATTTAGTAGAGTTCCAAAGTGGAGCATTAAGAGTGCTGTCACCACAGCCGCTGCCTGCTGTTTGCTGCCTGCAGCGAGGACGCCGACGCCGCTGACAACGCAAAGCATGTGTTCGCGCACATAAACTTGTCGACTTTTTGGGAAAGAGATTTTTACAGCAACTTTGATGTTGTTGTTGTGATTTCTGCCTTTATTTATCTTTCTCTTATTCACCTTGCTGTTTTTTTTGTTCTTGCGGGCGAAAGATGCACTGAAAGGATCTGACAGCGTAGCGTCAACTTGTATATACAAATATACATCACTACATACTCACATACAAATACACATATAGCCATGTAGCATCCAAAAGCATGAAAACATTGCATCAAATTAGTGAGCAACATTTAAATTGGAGAGTTCCTATGCACTGACATACACTTACACATTTCTTTGTTATTATTGTTGTTAGAATTTTATTCCATGTACGCTCTCAGTTTGAGGCTTCTCCTTTAAAATTCATACTGCGCATGTCTTATTTTGAAACATATCAAGCATAGATGGGAAGAGATGTAGCCTGACACGCTCTTTATTTGGGAAACAGTGGGTTGTTCCGTAAGAAGATACAAGATAAATATTCTCGAAAATATGTAAGGGATATGAATATTATATTTTTTTTTTACTTTACGCAATATTTCGGTCGTGGTTCCCCTTGGCACGGATTTTTCGAAGTGGCCCGTATTTAAAAAAAAATCAAGTGGAACAACTGCTAGAATTGATGCAGCTATTAGCGAAAAATCTCCCGGGTTGATAAAAGCTTTGAAAGAAATTAAAAAAACTCAATCGTACGGCAGAAGCTGATCCAGAAGTTGATCGAATTTTGAAATACATTAGGAAATTTGAATGTGTTTTGATGGACTCCATATGGTTTAAAATCCCTCAGTCAATCAATGAGAGAAACTTGATTTTTCAAGAGATCAATGCCACCATCGACACTGAAGTTAGAAATATTGAGAGCCTTCTTGTGGATTCGGAATCTCTGCGCAACCGGATGAATAATGAATATAAGATTGCTGCAAATGAAATTCTAACGAGACATTTTCTACATCATACTTCACAGCGTTTTCGGTTTGATGAAGAAAAGATTCGCCTCAAAATAGTTGATTATTGATAAATATTTATTTTGTCGCCTTCAGAGTAATCCCCACAGATGTAATACACTTATGCTAATGATTTTTCCAGTTCTCGAAAAACTTTTCATAAGCACTTTTTGGGATGGTCTTCAGCACGTTCAATGAATTTTGTTTTATCTCTTCGATCGGCCAAAAACGGATTCCATTCCGATGATTGTTGGCTTGTTTGCATGTCAAACTTATGAACCCATGTCTCATCGGCAATGTGGGTTTGAAATTCTCACAATCAAGTATGTCCAAAGAAATATGTTTACGGTGCTCCTTTTGAAAAATTTCAGCTTTTTCGGGAGGAGTCGGGCTAGAACGCGTTCACCAAAATCAAATCGCATCGATTTAATCAAATTCCGGGTAAAAAATTCAGTCAACAACATTTTATTAAGTAATATAATTTTCTATCCGATTTCAAAAGAAATAAAACCTGATTATATTGCCATACCATTATTTGCACCAAACGGTTAATTTTTGTGAATGGAAGTGCGTTTTCTGAACCAAGCTTTGCTTCATGGCAATAAGGACTATTTGTTGGCGAAGCCTTTAAGCCAGAAATTTGTCTCATCTGAGTATATATTTTTCGATAACAGTAGCCACCGGAGAACGTGAATTTGTGTAATAATCCTCGAAAACATTTTATACTCTCGCATGATAAAATGACAATCGAGATTTCATTATCCGTCATTTACATATTTTTTATTTTGCTGTAAAATTAATTAGAATTAGATTCTGAGAGATTTACCGATATTTTCGGTGGAAAATTAGGTTAGGTTAGGTTAGGCACTGAGTTCCTCGTGTTCGATATCAGGGACCTTGAAAAGTTATAGTCCGACCACGGTAATTTTTCCACAAGGGATACCTCAGCTCACATACCGTATTTGTGTAAAGTTTTATTCCGCTATCATCATTGGTTCCTAACGTATATATTATACAGAGAAGGCATCAGATGGATTTCAAAATATCGTTATATTGGAAGAAGGCGTAGTTGTGAACCGATTTCGCCAATATTTCGTACATGTCATCAGGATGTTAAGAAAATATTATCTACCGAATTTCATTGAAATCGGTCGAGTAGTTCCTGAGATATGGGTTTTGGTCCATAAGTGGGCGACGCCACGCCCATTTTCAATTAAAAAAAAAGCCTTTGTGCAGCTTTTTTCTGCCATTTCTTCCGTAAAATTTTGTGTTTCTGACGTTTTTTATTAGTCGGTTAACGCACTTTTAGTGATTTTCAACATAAACTTTGTATGGGAGGTGGGCGTGGTTATTATCCGATTTCTTCCATTTTTGAACTGTATATGCAAAAGCCTGAAGGAAACGACTCTATAGAGTTTGGTTGACATAGCTATAGTAGTTTCTAAGATATGTACAAGAACATAGTAGGGGGCGGGGCCACGCCAACTTTTCCAAAAAAATTACGCCCAAATATGCCCCTCCCCAATGCGATCCTTTGAGCCAAATTTCACTTTAATATCTTTATTTATGGCTTAGTTATGACAAGTTTCATCATGACATCTCAGTTTTTACTCAAGTTACAGCTTGCACGGACGGACGGACAGACAGTGATCCGGATTTCAACTCTACTCGTCACCCTGATCACTTTGGTATATATAACCCTATATCTGACTCTTTTAGTTTTAGGACTTACAAACAACCGTTATGTGAACAAAACTATACTCTCCTTAGCAACTTATAATAAAAAAATAAACATAATATGGTTCAATTGCTGATTATCAAGAAAGGATCTTCGATTAGTATACCAATAGGTTCTTCTTGCAGAAAGAAAAAGAATTCTTGTATTCAGATATTATGAGCCGACAAAAATCAAAAAGAATAGTATACATATCTTTATTTCCATTCTCACCAGCTCTATGGATCTCTGAAAGTTTCGAGTTGTTCAACCCAGATCTCGCGAAAATACGAAAATTAAGCAGGACGTGTTGGGATGATACATTACAATAAACAATTCATAATCATAATTCAGCTCTAACTAAAGTCAACGAAGATTTTAACAACAATGGCCATTCGGTAGGTGATTTCAAACCTTCTTCATAAAAATGTAGATCTTCTCATATGGCTTAGCTTACACAGATTATAAAAATGTCCGTAGAGTAGAAAAGTTTGAAAGCCGTAGCATTGTTTTCAATTTAGAATATTTAAGAAAATAATATTTTTTTAAGAATTCTAATATTTATTACCCGAACTGTACGCACTTGGGTCTGTCGGCTGCTTGCATCCCTTATTCAAAGCAATTCTCTTAGCCAAGAGAGCGTACCTTAAAGCACATGGCACAACATTGAGTGGACAGAATCGAACGCGTATTAGGCGTCAGCTGCTCGCTGTACTATTTGGCCGAACGTGAAAACTCTCTGTGTACAACCGTCGCACGCATATTTCATTTCAAACATGCACCACCCCGCCCGCACAAAGAAGGTCGGAAGCACTCGTATTGTCAACAGCAACCCCAGCAATGGCAAACCGACGCTTTTTGCCTACCCAAACAGAAAAGCTGGCAGGCTGGGTGGCGCGTTGCCTGATTCACTCCTACGTGCAAACATCTTTTTGCTTTTCTTCTTCTTCTTTTCTCATAGTATATGTATATACGTATTTTGCTTTTCGGTCAGAGAATGGCTAGAACCGAATTTTGTGTCGCTCATCGCATCAGTTTTTTGTAGACATTTTTACTTTACGGACGTGTTGGCGGATGCAGACAAATGCAGAACGGCATTAGCGGAACACGACCGAACCTTTTCCGTTTACCTAATTTTTAGCAAGCAATAGAAAACTGATTTTCTCAGGCTTTAATTTCGTATTCAACACGAAGAAAGTAGTGCAAAAAATAAATTTTCGTTTTAATTTTGAAAGAAAGTAATTTTTCAAATTATATAAAAGCCAGTGAATTGTGTGGCAGAAATGGTGAAAGAGTGAATATTCCCTTGAAGGTAAATGTGTGAAAGTGTAGATATGTATGTATGTACAAGTACATGTGAGAATGTGCAAAAAGTGAGTGTCGCAATGAAAGCAAGTAAAGTAGAGCTCGGTTGAAGAGCAGTAAAATCGAAAGCGATAGTCCGCAGTGGAAATTGGGACGACGAGGACAGTAACGGAAGGAAATTCGCATTCTGTGTATGTGTACAAAAACAAAAACAACAACAACAATCACAATAAGAGTGACTACCTACGCACTGTGACTGCTGCCAGCGCCTAATTAGTGCATTGGGCGGATACTCGGTGCAGGCAAAAGTCGTTGCCAACACCAACAACAACAATTGCCGCAATAATAACACCAACAATGTGAAACTTTAACGAAGTCATTCAGTAAGTGCGTGCGCGTGTGTGTATTGGGCGTCTGTGTGCGCTCTCATGTAAGTGCCAAATAACAAATGCGTTTGCCAAGTGGGCGCGAAGTGCGTGTTGCAAGTACGGCCAATAAAAATTTAAATCGATTTACTTCATTGCGGTGATAAATTTTGTAAATTCAAGCAGGCAATTTGAAGCATTAGCGCATAAATTGTGGTAATTAGTGTTTGTAAAGTTGCTGAAAGCTCGTAAAATATAAAATCAGCTTCATATTTGTATTGTGTGCTGTTAAATTTATTGAAATGTGCTTGTGGTAAACGGTAAAAGTGCTAAACAAAAAGTCTTCAATCTTTAGCAAAATGAGAAATCCAAAATGAATACATACATATGTATGTATATAATGTACCATATAAATATTACAAAAATATTATGCTTTTCCTCATATGGAAATGATTGGTTTTTATACCATATTACAAATTTTGCTATAAAAAATGTTGTAATATACTAAAACAAAACTTCCTGCCCCTGGGTGAGATATAATCTTTTAGCATATTTTAGTGGAAATTATTGCTAATATTTACTGCATTAAAACAAATAGTAAGAAGAAGGCTTAAAGATATGAAAAGAAAGGCATGTTCACATACTTGTATGATCAACACTACCAGGCATTATGTGACTTGTGGACCCCTGATTATTATGTTTTAAAAGTTTATATCGTCACTTAAAAAGCAAAACAACGAATCCTTACAAAATTCGAAATTGAGTTTTTATTGCTTACGAATTATTACATCATATTACATACAGTTATCATAAACAGTTAGGCTTCCGCTGTCCCATATATCCAATATATAACCATTTTATAACTAAAACACACATTATGTTTCAATATGAGTTGTTTCTATTATATGTTTTTTCTTCACTTGTAATCTTATGAAAAGTGATTTTATGTAATTTTCATTTTAGGAGGCGATATATTCCTTCTGTCATACATCTCTTGAGGCTTATTTCCTAACCATTAAGTAAAGACTATTATAACTATTTTATATTATTTATACATATTTTACATATAGCTAAATGTAGCTAAAAGCACTCATTAGAAGTATCAAAACCAGTAAAGCCTCGTAGCTTTAAAAAATTACTTGGCCGTTAATCGTCCGATAAAAATATATTCAAGGCGAACCGTGGCACGCTTCGCGAATACGAAAGTTTACTTACCAGAACTTGATTTGTATCGGTCAGTTTGTATGGCACGTGTATGCTACAGTTGTCTGATCTGAATAAGTCGTTTGGAGATTTGAACATTACCTCAGATAATAACCCATGGCAAATTTCGTGATGATATTTTGTCAAATTAAACAGTTTTCCACACAAGCACTTGACTCCCAACTTTCAGTTTGTGCTAAAGTGCTCCGATATGGATATGAGCAGCTCCAGGTCGTTTGCAAAATTGCAGTATCTCAAAAAGTTAGTGATTAGTACACGTATATACAGACAGACAGTCCGTTCCAATGAAAGTCGAGTCTACGTAACCGGAACGGACCCGGATTTTTATCCGGCCTAGCACTGTCAACTCGGTAGAATTCTGCCGCCACAACGACAACAAGGAACATGCTTAAATTGACTCATTTTGTTACGCTGATCATTTAATATAGATTTTATATATAGATATTTCTTCCTGTCAAGTAAGAGCGTGGTCGACCTTACCGGCATTTAATGACAGATTTCGCTCTAATTCCTTCGCGAATCGATAGAGGGAAGCTTTGTCCTTGATGCATTGTCAACAAAGGTTCAGTTGTCGTTGATCTTTTGAAAGAGAATCACGTTAAACGCCATGAGTGCTAAGTACGCGTCGCGCTACGAAGCTGTGTTCCTTTGCATCCACCCAAAAGGTCCCAAAATGTTGCAATCAGCGGCTGCTAAGTATATAAGAAAGTCGAAGGCATTTGTACAGAAGTGGATGCAGCGGAATAAAGTGGCTAAAAATGTCGATGATTTACCAGAACGTGGTTCGATAGGAAAAGTGAACAAAAAGGATGAAAAAAGAATAGTGAATCTGTTTTCGCGGAATCCTGTTTTAACACTGCGCCAAGGATAAGCAAAACTAATGGCAAAAGGTTTAGTTATATCCCACGAAACTATCCGAACCCTTCTTCATACTCATGATCTGAAATGGGGCAACACAATGAAGAAACCTCTGTTGACTGAAAAACTTGTGACAAAGCGACTCGCTTGGGCGCATGAAAATATTGATAGAGATTTTGAAAATGTCATTTTTACTGATGAATGTTCTATATGGCCACGTTTTGTCCTCACGCGAGCCTGGTCAACTTCCATCAATAGGCTTTTTCAACGGACCGTTAAATATGGAATAAAGGTGCATCTTTGGGACTGCTTCTCAAAGCAGGGATTCAGCACTTTGTACCTCTTTACTGACAATCTAAATGCCTAAATGATAAAAATCTACAAAAAGGCTTTACTGCTATCTGCCAAACGATGGTTCACCAGAAAAAATGAAGATTGGATTCTGAAGGAGGACAACGATCCTAAACACCGCAGCAAGCTCTGTTCTCAGTGGAAAACTCAATCTAGCATCGTTACATTGGATTGGTCGTCGCAGTCGCCCGATGCAATCCCTATTGAAAATGTGTGTGCATATATTAAACAGAAGCTTCGTGGAAGACGAACATATACTTTGACGCAGTTGTCTTATGAAATTCGTCGGATTCTTGCCACTAGAATACGCCGTCAAATTAGTAGAAAGCATGCCTAGGAGATGCCAGGCAATTATCGACGCCGGTGGTGACTGAACATATTATTGACCAAATTGCATCATTGCTTGTAATGTATATATAAATATGAAAGATTCATAAAATAATTTTTTTTTTATAAATTAACACGACCACGCTCTTACTTGACAGACTGTAATATATTTTCAAATAAGATATTTCCTTTAGTACTCAAATTATTACTAGGTATAGACAACTACCAGCTCACAGTGGAATCGCTGTAAACTATGTATAACGCCGTGAGCTTACTGAAGATGTCACTTTTATCCCAATTTCATCAGATTGGCCATGAGTCAGTACTCAGTTGTCCCATACACTCTATCGTTGTACCATTGAACCTGCTGATAGTCAACAACCAACTTATACTGCTGCAAAATCCTTCTGCCTCAAAGTGAAGGCCGGAGATTCTATGAACTATGGTACTTGCTTTTGAAAAGGTTTTGACTGTGAGTTTACGTATGTATCTTGTCGGATGGAAATTGGTAAAGCGGAATGGAAAACGGCGAGGTGGAACTTTCTTCTCAACTCTCCAGCTTTTGTTAGATTGAGATAGAAACTTCTCGATTTTCGGCGAACCTGGCGAAATGCCTAGAATTTTAATAAATACATATTTGGTAGGCTTATAACGGATCGCGGTTCTCTAAGGGTCTTGTATTGCAAGAGATTTTGAAAATTCACCGCTGTCCAAGTGGCATACAAGGTGCATTCCAAAGTAAACAGGTCTTAAAAACAACGGAAGAAATGGTTTTCTCGGCAAAACCAATTTGTTTTATTCAAAATAGTCTCCTTCTGCTTCAATACTGCCTTTTGCACGGTCCAAAAGCATGTCGAAACGAGTGCTTTAGCTCGTTGGCCGGTATGGCCACCAGTATGCCGGTGCAAGCCTTTTGAATGGCCTCTACGTCTGCATAACGCTTTCCTTTCAGGGGCAAATGCATTTTTCTGAAGAGGAAGAAGTCGCACGGTGCCATATCAGGTGAATACGGAGAGTGGTTAATCGTTAAAATGTGATTTTTGCAGAAATAATCGGTCATAAGCGTCGATCGATGAGACGGCGCGTTATCGTGCACACACCTTCGTAAGCCCACATGTTCGGTCAAAATGCGATAAAACGATGTTTTGGAGATGTTCAATTCCATTTCCATGAATTTCAATGATGATTTCGGCTGATTTTTGATGAATTCATGCACAGTTTCGATGGAATTTCCGGTGATCACGGATTTTGATTGACCCACATGTTGATCGTCATTTATGTCCTCACGACCACTTTGAAAACGTTGATACCACTCGTGGACTCTGCAATGGGATAGGCAATCATCGCCATAAACTTTTTTCATCAATTAAAATATTTCGGTAAAAGTTTTACCAATTTTAAAACAAAATTTAATGTTGGCTCTTTGTTCGAAGCTCATTTTCGCACCGATAACACAAACATACTGACACTTAAAACGCAATAACTTCACTTCCAATCTATAAAATGTTATGAAATTCTCACTGGACAATCGATAAGGATAGCAGATTCTAACGCATCAGTCGACAAAAAGATGGCGCCACCAGGGGGTGCTAGATTCCTGTTTGCTTTGGAACGCAAACTTTTACGAGTCCTTCGTCGTATCCTTGCATAACAGTGTTAACTGTTTGCTTTGTATTTGTTATAATTTTTGCAATTTTAATGGGTTCACTCGGTGTTAAATGTTAGGTAGTTTTAAAATGTTCAAAATTATTATATTTGGAATAAAGTTACCAAGTGTTGAAAAAGTAAATTCAAATAATTTCGTATTCGAAAGAATTTTGAAAAATTTTCCTGAAAGTTTACAGCAAAGCCAAATAAATGATAATGATACCGTCGGAGATCACTTTTCAGGATAACTACAATTCTCACTACCATCCTTAACATATATTTTCTTCACTTAAATATGGAATTAATACTAGGTGAATTAAATATTATAATAAACCATTTTACGAAGCTCTCAAGAACTCTTTCAAATGCATTTTTTGATTATTATTTTTTTTTGTTGGGAATGGAAAATAATGCAAATAGATTTATTGTAGGAGCAAACATTATTTCATACTTTATGGACCAAAAAACCACTTAAAACCGACAGCACTCTTATAAGACCATTAGTTATATGTCATCCTTATTCAAGGCTCCGTTTGTCTATCCTTCTGCATATACGCATACAAGTACTTCAGTTTTTGAGATATCGATCTGAAATATTGCATAAGTTTCTTCCTCGCCAATAAGCTGCTTATTTGTCGAATATCGGACAACTACAGCATAAAGTTGCCTTATAAACTGAACGTTTGGAATATAGTATTGGTATGAAAAACACTTTCATTTGACGAGATATCTACTAGATTATTACTTAAAATATAACGATTTGTACAGATTGCATCAATACAACTCATAGCTTCCATAAGAACTAACCGGTCAATTTCAAGTTCTTTAAGAAATCTTTAATATTTTTATTGCTTCAATCAAACATAATTTTTTTTTTGTTTTTGCAAAAACAAGAAATTTCTGGCTGTTAAATTTTAGGTATTCTTAAAATAATTCAAAGGTTCAAGATCACACTGTGTTTATGTTTTCTCTGTTGAAAGTAAATATTTTTGCCTGCTTCAAATCAGCCATGCACAGCATGATAGGCACGTAGCAATTCCCTGGGCGGTGTTAGCCACCTAATAAAATAATTTAATAACAATTGTCACCTTGAAATTTCACTATGGCAGCATTAGCGTGCGAATTTGTGTAAAATTTAATATGCAACGAGATGCCTGCTTTAATTAAGGTTCATTTAAGTGCTTGAGGAAAATGTACTGAAGCATCTATAATAAGTATACATACATATATATTTCTCAGTCTGCCGCTGACAGCACTTTTTCGAAGAATTAAACACTTTGGCAATGACCAGCACAACGATGGCCATCGCCCTACGCAAAAATTAAAACAAAATACATATATACATACAAGCACATATACATACAAATATGTATGGGCCAGAGCCAGCAGAATTTCGTATATAAATAATTTTGAGAACACCGAACAAAAAAAGATCTGCTATAAGTATATCTTTATGTGTGAAAATTATAAACATATATGTAGGTATATATGTGCGTGTATGCTGTGAGCATAGTTTGAATACTCTCTGGGCTAGAATGCGTGTCAGGGTTCTCGGTGGCCCTAAGTGTGCAAAAATAAATCAAATAATTTTGAAGTGCAAAATAAAATTAAAGACCATACAATTTTAATTATGAAGCACAGAGGCAGAGCGTAGAAAAAATATACAAATTTATATAGGTATGTATGTATGGATGTATTTGCAAATGAAATTTGCGCAAAAAAAGTTGTGAAAGTGCTTTTAGAACACAACATGTCTGCTGCCCTTAGAGAGCGCGTAAAAGCATTTCTTCTACGCCATCCGCATAAAGTATATTCACGCATACACATATATATACTATATATACTTATATATATGCAAGTGCTATATATATTTTTAGTGGCTTTAAAATGCTTGCTTTTATGCTAATATTTTTTATTGCACAGCGCCGACAGACAGACGCGAATGGCTTGTATGGTGATAATAACATTGCCGGGGGCGTATACGACAAGTAAGAGCAACGTTTGAGTGTTTGCTTGTTGGTCGCTTGGAAAGTACTAGACGGGGCGAGTATATTAAAGGCTTTATAAAGCGTTTCCTTCTGTGCTTACTGCCCTGTGGGAAAATGGATTGCCTTGCTATTGTTTTGGTGCCGTATTATAAAATCACGACGTGCGTTATGTCGGTTCATGAAACTGAAAAACCTCGACTATTACTAACTAATTGAGTATCTAATCAACATGTTTTGATAACCTAAATGTACTACTATGAACAAAAAATAATTAGACTGAGAAATTAACTAAAATTTATTCTTTAAAATCTCTATCGCCACCCTCAAAGTAAGTAATCCCCTTTAGTCTCAATATACTTGCTCCAACGCTTTTTCCAATCCTCGTTGTTGTTAAAGTCAACTTCCGTAGTAGCCATCAATGTGTGTATTTCACGTTCAACGTCTTCAATTGACTTAAAACGGTTTCCCCGGAACGGTCGTTTGAATAGTCAGAAGTCACACGCAGCTAAAGTAGGCTAATATGGTGGTTGCGGCATGATATTTTTTGAAAATTTACTGAAAATATTACGAAGAATCAATGCAGTACGAGTATGAGACGATGCATTATCGTGTAGAGTTGTCGGCCCATAATTCCAGCCTCCTTATATGAATAGCTTCGCGCAAATGACGCATAACACTCAAATAGTATTCCTTGTGACAGTTTGGCCGGTCGAAAAGAATTCGGAGTGTCACACCACGATTATCCAAGGAAACTGTCAACATAACCTTGACTTTTGACTTGATTTTTTTTTCGACTTCGGCACACCTTTGCCGCGATATTCGGCCGAGTGATTGTCTTCTCTGGGTCATAAGGATAGATCCTAGTCTCATCGTCAGTAATAATGTATTTCATGACATCTTGGTAGCCGGAAAGCATTGTTTCACAGACGTTAACGCGATGATGTTTTTCGAAAAAATTTAATGCTTTTGAAAAAAGTCGTGCTTTTACTTTTCTTAGCCCCAAATGATCTTTCACAATGATTTTCACTGATCCTTCGAAATTATAACAATGCTAGTAAGACCTCTGACTGTTAATCGTCGATTCTCAAACACAATTTCCTTTATTTTATTGAAGTGTTTATAATCAGTTGATGTTGATAGCCGTCCTGGGCATTTGTGCCAATCGAAAATACTTGCTCGCGAGAAATAGTTATCACCGACGGTCCTTTCAAACAATCTGAAGATTTCGGCACCAAGGAGCGGACATTCATTGGCCTGCCGATCTTGATGTTTATCTCTTTCTGAATTCTTTTTATCATATTATTTGAAGAATTATTTGTACGACAGTAATCTAGGGACAATATATGAGCTCCAGATAAACAAATGTTCCGATATCACAACTGTGACATTATATGCCATTTAAAATTTGTAAAAGAAATTGTCGTCACTGGGTTATCGTTCTGATATTCTGAAATAGTAGATTAGGTAAGGTACGATGGCCGATCCAGAGATCGGTAAGATTCTCAACCTTAGAGTATGGACGCCGATAAATCTCCCAACTAGAGAGTGGTTAACCTTACCGAGAGCTCACCGGACCTTTTACGATCAATCTTAGGCCAAAAGAAACTTCCGACAGTGCATGAACCGATGGTGACCCAGCACTAATCCAATTTCTGCGAAGCCGCACTATCCAGTAGTAGAACACGCGAGAAGAGCGGAGCATCGACCCATTCTGATTATACTAATAGCGGGACTATGGTACCTTTTCTTGCCAGATCGTCAGCGTCGTTATAGTTACTTACAGTTCCGCTATGGCATGGTACTAGTTGTATCACAAAGTAACTCGATGTCATTGATAACGAGGTTTGGCATTCCTTAACCAGTTCTGTATACACGGTTAATGAAACCAAGTCTAATAATGCGGCTATGATATTCTGAAATATTGCATCTAACCTTTCCTCCAAGACACTGCTCAATGTCATAGTTCCTACAAACTGAACAATCGGAATCAGACACTTATGACGCATGGAAAAGTTTTGACGAGATTTGACGAGATATCTTCACGAAATTCGGCATGGATTATTACCAAAAATGCTACAATGTTCGAACAAATTTTTTGATGACAATCTGACCGATACAAATCAAGTATTATTTTTTATTTGCGAAGGGTCATATACAGAACTTCGGAACAACGAAGTTAAAGTAGCTAATTTCATTTTGGGTATTCTTAGAATGCTCACAAACCAAATTCCGACAATTCCGTACATAATATATTACATATTAAATTCAAAGTATTTTTGTTGGTTTGATATAAACTGGCCTAACACAATCATCCAAGCCCTGAAAAAGTATTTTTTCCAGCAGGGTCTCTACTGCCTCCTTCTCACACCCACATCTATGACTACACAATTTGCCTGTTTAAGGGTTACGTTGGCGACTCTCATGCGACATTTGCTATCGCCATCCGCGCACGATTGTGCCCCTGCCACAACATAACCACAAACACTTGCAGCAGTTACAGTGACAACCTTAAGTTGGTATGTATGTACAGTATATAAACCACCTTTGGCCATCACAAACAATTCTGAGTTGCCCCTGTCGCAGCATAAAAACACGACTGCTTCTTGCATGTGATATTTAACAGATATTTTCATACATTGCACCCCTACACCAACAACGTCTGGGTAGCTCAACCTCCAACTTGATTTCACACAGCTGCAATCAAACGACATTATTTAAGGGTGTGTGTATTCATAACAATTCTTCTCTCTGTCCACCTTCGACGGCATGTATTGTAGGCAGGTGGTAACTTGATTCGAACGTGAAAAGTGCACAGTCGACCGTCACAAGTTCGTCAATGTAAATTGAAAACGACTTTCGGCAAACTTACAGCAAAATGTTGCACAATCAGCTATAATAGCTTTGTAAATATGTATAGTTATGAAGGGTTTTTCATATTTCAATTTTTGCTATTGTTTTGTATGCTTCCGCTTGCCTGTTTGTTGGCCTTGATGGCATGTCGTTTTGCGCCAATATTTTTCGTCTCCCACTGAACATTACACTCGGTGATAGATTCGCATATCATCGCTGGGTAAGACTATTTGAGAATGTGACATCTAAAAATAAATTATGTTTTGGCAAATAATAGTGATTTACTATATTTTCTGGCATCATATTTCAACTAAGACAGTGTTGCTCGTGAGATATTAGCGAATAGCGAAAAGTATGAGTATCTTAAAGAATAAGAAAAAAAAATTATAGTGAACAAAGCTAGCGAGACATATTGCTTAGTACTGAGTTTAACTTCGAGAAATACTTATTATAGTCGTATTCTTAAAAAATTGATTTAGGTGGTTAACATGAAAAGAAAAAAAAACTTCTGGATTATCCATATTTAAATTCATATTGTGTTATAAAGTCTATTATAGACCAGTTGCGACGATCTTGAGATGACAGGTGCCATACTTCTTTGTCTTCTTTACTGGCGTAGACAACACTTACGCGATTATAGCCGACATCGTTTCATTGAATGCAATACTCGCCGTTACCAATCCGCAAAGCACCATAGATCTTCCACAGAATCTTTCTCTCGAAAACTTGCAATGTCGACTCATCAGATGTTGTCACCGCGGAGCTATTTCGTCTTGTCTTCGTCCACCACCAGACCCATTTGCTTCGCTACCTTATCCATTATGGAGAAAACAGAACTAACGGCGCGGTTGTTATGGTCAATGATATGTCATCAGCGTACGCCAGCAGTTGTACACTCTTGTAGAAGATGGTACTTTCTCTATTCAGTAGTTTGAAGAAGTCGCACGATAGAAAGTCGCCGTGTCTGAAACCTCGTTTAGTATCGTACGGTTCGGAGAGGTCTTTCCCGATCTTAGTGGAGATTTTGGTATTGCTTAACGTCAGTTTATACAACCGCATTACTTTTGCTTAGATATAGCGACATAAAGGCAGCTCCTTTTTTTGAAAACGATGAATAAGTGGTGTGTGTCGAGCAGTTGTTGATTTTCCAGGCCTAAAGCTCCGCTGACCAGGTCCAATCAATTTTATGTCGGTGGACTTTATTCTTTCACACAATACGGTCGATAGAACCTGATATGCGATGCTGAGAAGGCTTATCTCACAGTAGTTGGCGCGGATTGTGGGGTCTCCTTTTTATGGATTGGGCAGAGCACACGTAAAATCCAATCGTTGGGCATGCTTTTCGTCCGGCCATATCCCACCAATAAGATGATGCACGCCCCTTATCAATTTTTCGCCGCCGTATTTGAATAGCACAATAGCTTGAATAGGTAATTGCCATTCGAACTTCTTCATGGTCGGGCTTCATCGTCATCGAATGGGAAATCGGGTTCACCACCTCCTGGTGTTATGCTTTCACTGTCATTCAGCAGGCTGGAGAAGTGTTTCCTCCATAATTTCCTTCCTCTACAAATATTTGCTTGTGTCTCACAACAGTCTTACTTGTGGTATACATAACTGCATATTTAGCACTAAATTGAACATGATACCATTTTCCCTTACCTCAAAATATTCAAATTTAGCAAAAACAACTAGCAGACAGCTGGCGAGCTCCTCCAAGCGCCAAATAGTTCATTATTCTGTCTGTGCTTCTCCTGCTCTGCTGTGCATACACCTATGTGTTTCGGTAGTTCGACCGTGTAGCTGTCATGAAATATGTATAGTTACTCAAAGTAAGGTAAGAACCGAAAATTATAAGCTTCAACTTTGAGTTTGCCCCTGTATTTGTTTGTGATATTGATATTGACATTATGGTGCAAGTTTGCATGTTGCAAGGACGAAAAGAATTGCTTTGCTTACATATTTATTAAGTTTTCATAACATGAAGCAGCCGAAGCTTGTAATTAACTTTCCCTCTACCATACCTTTATGGCTATGTTCTAGGAAATTGAACAAGTACTCGTTTTGGAGTCGATAAGGGATATAACTACATACATGTATGAGCAGTAATTGGTTTTCCAAAAGAACATAATATCTAGATAGGTATCATTTTAGCCTTGGCGGCGGTAGATTGTTTTTTTTTGGGCTTGGAAATATTTTCCATTATATTCTTTCAAACATGTGTACAGGTGAAATGGTATGTATGTATATGAAGGAATTTTACTAAACTAAAATGCAATTTTGGCCGTAGAAAGAGTTTATTAAGCATGCTTACCTGGTGTGTACTAAAGAAATATTAATAGAACCATTTACTCGTACTTAGTATAATATGATAAGTATTTGAAAGACGCCGAAACTATATTTCTTTCAATTTTTTGTTACCACTTTCGAGGAATCATTGACCTTTTGCTTCAAAATAAGCCTCAGTATCGCAGAATACCTCTTCACTATTTTTTATTTTTTATTAGTATTTTTTTGAGGGCTGAACCAGGTTGCAACCAGTTGTTACAGAGTATTATAGTTTTGTTGTACGTATCTCCTAAAACTAAGCGAGATAGATATAGGATTATATGCATATACATATATAAATGATCCGTTCGTCCGTACAAGCTGTAACTTGAGTAAAACTTGAGATATCTCGATTAAACTTGGTATGTGGGTTCCTTAAAATCAAATTTGGTATGTCAAAAATTGATTGAATCGGACCAATACTTCCTTAGCCCCCATATACTTAATATAAAGATTTTCGAACTTCCGGATTTGTTTTACGAGGTGTGTTCAAAAAGTATCGCGAATCGTAACTGACAGTTTTCTTCGATTGCAGGGGCGCGGTGCATCATGAGTTCTTGTCACATGGAATAACGGTCAATAAGGAATATTACCTGCAAGTTATGCGCAATTTGCGCGAAGCAATCCGTCAGAAACGCCCGGATTTGTGGAAGAACAAAAATTGGCTTTTGCATAACTATAACGCCCCTGCTCACACACATCGTTGCTTGTGTGCGACTTTTTGGCCAAAAACAACACACTAATGATGCCGAAGCCACCGCATTCCCCAGATCTAGCCCCCCGTGACTTTTTCTTGTTCCCTAAACTGAAGAGGCCCATGAAAGGACGACGTTACGCTTCTCTTGACGAGATAAAGACGGCATCGAAGGAGGAGCTGAAGAAGATAAAAAATAAATGATTTATTGAAGTGCTTCGAAGATTGGAAAACCGTTGGTGTATAATATCTCATGGGGATTACTTTGAAGGGGACAAAATAGATATTCATGAATAAATAAATATTTTTTGAAAAAAACACAAAATTCGCGAAACTTTTTGAATACACCTCGTAAACCTCAAAATATTTCACTGGCTTTGATTCTTGCAAATTGCAAGAGTACGAGGTATGACAATTAAGTAATGAGACTGATTCCATAAAAACCGTATATTTGAAAATTTTTCTACAACTCTGCCATCCCCTTCAAAGTAGTCCCCTTGGACAACTATACAGCGATTCTAGCGCGTTTTCCATGCTTCGTAACATTTCTGGAACGCTTCGACTGGGATGTCCGCGAGTACCCTCGTCACGGCCGCCTGGATGTCCGTAATCGACTCAAAATGGGTTCCTTTGACCACCGATTTTGTTTTAGGAAACAAAAAAAGTCACAGGGTGACATGTCGGGCGAATAAGGCGGCTGTTGCAACACAGCGATCCCTTTAGAGGCCAAATACTGGGACACGCTGAGGGCGGTGTGGCACGGCGCGTTGTCGTGATGAAGGATCCAGTTACGAGCGATATCTGGGCGTACCCTGTTGACTCGTTTTCACAACCTTGGCAATAGTAGACTTGATCCACAGTTTTCCCCGGTGGAACGAATTCTTTGTGGACGATTCCACGGCTATCAAAAAAGGCAATAATCATCGTTTTCACCTTCGACTTGCTCATGCGAGCTTTTTTCGTGCGAGGGGCGCGCGGAGACAACCATTGTGAGCTTTGGCGTTTGGTTTCTGGGTCTAAGAGCACTATCACCATACACTCTGGCAATTTTAGCGTACGTTTTCGAAGCTTTTTCGCCCAATCTGGCGCAAAATTTTATCGCGACGCGTTGCTCTTGAATTCGTTTTTTTCATTTCCGTGACGAGCACTACAAACACACGTCTACTCAACTTGACGCAGCAGGCGATCGCTAGAGCGATGGTACATACAGGTATATCAATGAAGAGGGGAGGGATGCCGTAAAAAGAGAAAGGGAGTTTCAAAGTCACAAGTTTACCACAAGCGCGGCAATGAAATCAGTCTCATTACTTAATTGTCAAACCTCGTATAAAATGTTCGGTTGCATCCGAAGGGCTAACCCTTCCATACTTCTTTGTTCTGCCTTTGTTACATGCCGTTTTAAATTCTTTCAATCTTCCAACGTTACAGTAACGTTATGCAAATTTACTACCGATAGTTTTTGCACTTTTCAAGATTATTAAAACCTTTCCCCGCACATCCAAAAATAGAGACGCCAGTACTCTACAGCCGACTATTACGGCTGACTCCGATGAGCATTGTTTGTACTCTCAACTAAAACTATAGGGACATGCTTCCTCCATTATAACTTATTAATACAATCATGTGAGTTTATGCTGTTTTAGCAGCTCCAAAGATGGCCCTGAATGGTTGATTCCTTTTTTCTTCGCTTGCATGCTCGAAAGGCATCCACACTGAACACGTTTCATGAACCATAGCACGTTTCTCTTAGCTCTGATCCCGTATTTATTTCGAAATGAAGCTGGTGACACCTGTCAATGGAGAGCGACATACATAGATCGATGATTGAAATTTTTTAATGGATATCTCCATCATACATTCCCTCACTTTTTGATACTTATCATCCGCCATAAATATATGTGATATCACAACGCTGATTCTCTAAACTATTTTGAATCATTATACCAAATCTGTAAAATGAAATATGTGTATGCATTACGCCCGCAGATTTCCTTCTACTTAACGCAGGGATAATCTTTTAAGTAGTTTAGCAGCGATTTGTGATTTGAATCATCCCATCACGCCATCACTAAGTACACAACGAAACCGCAAAATCGCAAAACTCCACCCACAATGTCGCAACAACTCTGACAGTCGTTTTCGATTTGGCCCTCGTCGTCATTGTCGTTGACACCACTAACTTTTCATTTCATTTGACATAAAATTAAGGACCTTATCGCTGCACAACTACAAGGAAATACCAAATAGGATACATATTGTTGTAGTTAATGCTATTGTTGCTAGGTTGGGCTTTTATTTTTTGGTTTTGTTTACTTTAGTCTTATTGTTCGCTTTGTTGGTTATAAACCGGTTGTGTATCAACTTTTCTGTGTACTTAAATAAATATATGGTACGAATATTTGTTGTTTTAACATATTCATTTGATGTAGTTGTAAGTTATTTATGTAAATTAAAAGCATTATTATTCCTGCCTAAGTTTACGTTTCTCGTTCTCGGTTGGCATTGTAATCAACTCGATGATTCTTACCGAGTCCCTCAAGGCATGTGCGTTATGACGCTTTTAAAATTCGAAACGCTAAGTGAAATGAGGTCACACACCATTTTATCTCTTCAAAACAATTGTTGCTTTTCTCTACTACAGTTAACATTAGTTGGTGCTGAATTGAATACTTTCAGTGCTGGGAACTATGGAACACTTTTTGTGAGGTGTGGTTTTAGATTGCATATCAAGGCTGATTTATGAGGCTGTGATCTCAAAATATGTGGAACCGTCTATACTTCGATACTAATCATTTAACTTTTGGGGAAAATTAACATTTCATTTCGCCTTACTTGACTCTAACGATTAACTACCTTATCCCATCTAAATAATGCGAAACCAAAATTATTGCCGAGCGACTTCTGCTACTAGAAGTATTTATCTCTCTATCTTTATATTAAAAAATCGCATAGATCCTAGATTGGCAGAGTGAATACGAGTATTTGGTCAATGTTAGATTTCTGAAATGTCAATTACTGGAGTGGAATGGTTTTCATCCATGTAGTACTCATTAGGCTCTACGAATACCCTGAACAAATTAAGTTCAACAGGAAGTTTGAAACACCGCGTACGAAATATCGACCGAACTGAGTCCCTTGATATATCGATCAGAAATTTTACCGACATCATTTTCTCCCCAAGAAGTTTCTCATTTGTCTGAACCACCGATATCTAAACACTAGCAAACTAGCCGATCAGAATCAAATTATAAAGTTATTTTGGTAGTTGAAAAAGAAAGAACTTTCTTCTTCTTTATTGGCGTAGACACCGCATACACGATTATAGCCGTGTTAACAACAGCGCGCCAGTCATTTCTTCTTTTCGCTACGTGGCGCCAATTGGATATTCCAAGCGAGGCCAGGTCCTTCTCCACTTGGTCCTTCCACCGGAGTGGAGGTCTTCCTCTTCCTCTGCTTCCCGCGGCGGGTACTGCGTCGAATACTTTCAGAGCTGGAGTGTTTTCGTCCATCCGGACAACACGACCTATTTTTTTATAGTTCGCTGAACTATGTCAATGTCGTCGTATATCTCGTACAGCTCATCGTTCCATCCATTGCGGTATACGCCATATCGATGCGCAAAAAACCATAAATCTTACGCAGAACCTTTCTCTCGAAAACTAGCAACGTCGACGTTCATGCTTCTGCACCATGTAGCAAAACGGGAATAATGCGTGACTTGTAGAATTTTATCTTAGTTCGTCGAGAGAGGACTTTACTTCTCAATTGCTTACTAAGTCCGAAGTAGCAACTGTTGGCAAAAGTTATTCTGCATTGGATTTCGAGGTTGACATTGTTTTTGGAGTTAATGATGGTCCCAAGATAGACGAAATCATCTGCGACTTCGAAGTTATGACTATCAACATTGACATGGGAGCCTAGTCGACGACTGTTTGTTTGATGACAGGAGATATTTCGTCTTGCCCTCGTTCACTGCCAGACTCATTTGCTTTGCTTCCTTGTCCATTCTGGCAGAACTAACGGCGCAGGTGTTGAGGCCGATGATATCAATATCTTTAATGAACCAAATACATATGTACCAATTTGGTAGACCACTTTTTGCCATTTTTCTGTTGGAGACATCATTTCATCAGTGTAAAACTATTTTGGTTTCTCGACACAGGCATCTTTTGAAACCAACTTTAGTCCATTAAGGGAGGTCTGCATTGACCAAAACAAATGGTAGTCCGATGGTGTAAGGTCAGGGCTATATGGCGGATGTATCAAAACTTCCTAGCCAAGCTCTCCCAGTTTTTGGCGAGTCATCAAAGATGTGTGTGGTCTCGCGTTGTCATGATTAAAGACGACGCCTTTTCTGTTAATTAGTTCTGGACGTTTTTTATCCATTGCTTGCTTCAATTTAATCAGTTGTTGGCAGTAAAATTTAGAATCAATCGTTCGACCAGACTGGAGCAGCTTATGTATAATGGATGATTCCATTCCAGTCTCACGAAACACTCAGCATAACCTTTCGAGGCGTCAATCCTGGCTTTGCGACCATTTTCTGAGCTTCACCACCCTTGGACCAAGGTTTTTTCGCACATTATTGTCATATTTAATTCACCATTCTCTTCAGAAATAAATCGACATTATTTCGTTTCAATAAAGAATCGCAAATGTTAATTCAGTTCATTAAATTTTTCTGTTCAAATTTCTGCATTTGGATCAAGGCATTCTTTCAATAGCTGTGACGAATCCCTAAGAGATTTTAACGATTTCAAAACCGCGAGGCTATCTGTATATATACTATAAATATTTTCCTTATTGTGAGCACACCCCTTGGCAGAACAAGAAGGCTTTATTCAATGGCTATGTTTTTCACTTGGAAGACATCATTGTGGTCTGGTAGACGAAAGGCGATTTTTGTATTTAATTTGCTGAGAAGGCACCAACTCCCGTTCTCTCGATTATCTACTTTAGACCCATCCATATAGATGCTTATCCCTATGTCCCTATGTATCTTAATCTGATCCACCTCTTCTTTTGGAGGGGAAAATGATATTGGGACCGAATTTAAATCCAATTCTTTAGGATTTCCGAAATCCCTAGTAATGGTACTATCATAGATTGCCCCTGATTATAGGCGATTAATACGGAGGAATTCCTCAATCTAAGGGCCGGTTTCGACGCCATTTTCTTACAGTCTGTTCGTCTTGGCATTAATACACTCGAGCTACAAAAAATACTCAAATTGTACCACCAACAAATACATATATTTCTTGTTTAATCAACAAAGTAAAATTCAAAAGAACACATTTTCTAGAATTGTCCCTAGTACGAACACGGTCTATTTAAAAAATTTCACTTCTCCACTTTCGTTTGAGCCCATGCTAGTCCATTTGAATAAGGTCCTTTTTTGATTTCTCACTTCACAGTCGCAATCTGCCTCCTGCAACATTCCTGATTAGATTTCTCTTTTTTTTTGCACATTCAATTTGATATTCATACACCATATGTTGATAGTCCTATTTATCAAAAAGAAGGCAAAATTGAAAAAAATAGAATCGCTTTGAATGCGAAAAGTGAAAATGGCTACCAAAAGCAACAAACCATAGCAAGGACACCGATGCACCACTGCGAGCGCAGACCCGTGGCGAACACCTACACATTTGAGTGACGGCACGTGTTGATGTGGGTGCGTCTACACTACTTTAGGTATACATGGTCTCACATATTTGTAAGTCTGTGCTACGTGCTGTATTCTAACTAACTGTCTGTTTGTATTTCCATCGCAGGAGTTTACGCCTCATGGCCTTAACTTGTTGTTATTTTATTCGTGTACAATTCTACGAATATTTGAATATAGGTGTTTATTGGAGCGAATGTTTGCATATCCTGCTTATACTATATTTCTACAAAATTACACGAAGGAAATACAGTCGCTGTAATAGTGGTGTAGTTGCTAATACTTCCGCTTACATATTTACTTGAATTGCCTTACGAATTCAATAGTGTATTGCTGGGGAATACATATAAATTAAACTTTAGTTTGAATTGTTTGTTTAACTAATGAAGAAAACTTTTAGGATGACATATACTAATTCGCAGTTGTTCAATGCTTTTTGTTTATGATTCACGTTTGGCTGCACCCTTAAGTTAGAGAATAGTTTTAAGTAGAACTAAGCATTTGTAGGCTGTGCTAATTAGGGATCTAGTTAAACCTGATTCCTGCACAATGTTTACGAATAACTTAAGGATAGATATTTAAGCAAACTCTTGTGAAAATACGCTGCTTCGGCTCCCATTTTTTGGTTATATTGTCAAGAAAGTATGCGGAATTTATAGATAAAACGAAAATTTTTCAATCATCATCCAAATTTATTTTATCTCCTTCAAAGCAACATCAATTTGAAGCCATGCACATGTGCCAACGCTTCTCGAAATCATCAAAACATATTGTTATAGGCACTTTCCGGGATGATATTCAACTCTCGCGTCGAATTTGTTTTGATGTCTTCAATTCAATTGAGGCGGAGCGTGTTCCTCGAGGTGAATGTTTCAGTGTGAAGAAAAGTAAGAGTCACATGGAGCTAAATCAGGCAGATTCAGTACTTGTTCAATGATAGTTTTTTAGTGTTTGGCTAAAATTTAACACAAATACGTTAAAAATTTTTGTAAAATTCGACAAATACTACTGAGATCGACTGACATAAACAGCTGCTGTAAACACACTGGTTGACAGATTATGCTAATTTTTGGCACCATAATTAAGGACAGTTATACCAACCCAGAAAAAAAAATTTACCTGTTTAAGCGAGAGATGAGAGGGGGAAATGAAGAATTCTCGATACTTTCTTGACAGAAATAGTATAAATACTCAGAAATTATTTCACAAATTGTAAGGGGCCTGAAAACTTCATGGAAAATAAAAAAATATTCATTTTAAAACTATTTTGCCAACCATTGAGCGTTGTAGTTAAGACTTCTGAATATTTTTCTAATATAGCAATTGGTCTGCATTACTCTTTAATTTATCCATATTTTAATAATATTAGAGACGGTTCCAGAGATTTTTTTTTTTTTGGAAATAAACATTGACTTTAAATATGTAGATTATTATATTAAATATAGTATCTACAGTTTAATATCACGTTGGAAAAATTTCAAATCAATCTTCTAAATTGGAAAAATATATTATACTACTGTGCCCAAAACATAAGGGGACATTTGAATTTAAACTGCGATCGAAGGATTTGGAGAATTATTTTTTTAGGTTGGTAGTACTGTCAGTCACATTTATGTCAAATTTCATGTCAAAATATTCATTAGTGTTTGAGATACGTGTCGTTTTGTGAGCTGCTAAAAGTGAGTTTTTCGTTTTTTGCGATGTCGAAATTTGTTGAGCAAAGAATTTGCATTCAATTTTGTTTACGGAATCAATTTTCTGCTGCGGATACGTTGAGGATGGTGCATAAAGCCTTTGGTGATGAGGCTATGTCTAAAAAAATGTTTACAAGTGGTATAGTGAGTTCCAAGCCGGCCGTGAACGTGTCGAAGACGAAGAGCGTCCAGGGCGACCATCAACCTCAACCGACGAAGCTCACGTTCAACAAATCAAAGATTTGGTGTTGAAAAACCGTCGATTAACAATTAGAGACCTTGCTGATGAAGTTGGCATATCGAAAGGCTCAGCCAATACCATTTTGAAGGATGTTTTGGGCCTCAAGCGCGTCAAATCTCGACTGGTACCGAAAACATTGAATTTTTTGGAAAAAGGCGTCGCGTTGAAGTGTGTGAAACGATGCTTTCCGACTACCAGGGTGTCATGAAATGCATTATAACTGGCGATGAGACTTGGATCTATGCTTACGACCCCGAAACAGCCGATCAATCGAGCGAATAATTTGCCAAAAGAGAGCCGAGACCAAAAAAATCGCGCCAAAGTCGCTCAAAAATCAAGGTCATGTTGACTGTTTTCTTCGATTATCGTGGTGTTGTGCATTATGAATTCCTTCCAACCGGTCAAACATAAACAAGGAATATTATAACGCTATCCGCCTAAAAAGTCCGGAATTGTGGAAAGACAATTCTTGGTTTTTACACCACGATAATGCATCGTAATTCGTGATCATTTCGCCAAAAACTCAACCCATATCGTTCCGCAACCACCGTATTCACCTGATCTGGCGCCGTGCGACTTCTGGCTGTTCACAAAGCTCAAAAGACCGCTCCGAGGACACCGTTTTTATACGATAGAGGAGATTCAAGCGAAGACGGAACTGAAGGCCATCCCGCAAAGTGACTACAACCAGTGTTTCGAAGATTGGAAAATCCGTTGGCATAAGTGCATTGCATCGGATTGCATTGAAATTGATTTGGAAGAATAAATAAAGAATTTTTAAAATAAATACAATGTCACCTAATTTTTTGGGCACAGTGTGGGTGACTTACTTTATTGCAATGTATCATGCTGTAGTGAGTCTTTTCACCTTTGTCTATGCCCCCAATGGCACCGCCAGTGATCAAGTTCACCTTTGAGCTTCAAACGTCGTCGCACGACGTCTGGACGGCTTGGCCATCATATACTCAGAGTCATTTTTATCACCACTCATATTGATTGAGTTAGTGATTTATCCCTTCTTATTTAGTTTAGTTAAGACAAATCCAATAGCATTTTGGATTTTGCCTGCTATCCTTGCTTGAAATTTAAACCACAACTGTTGTCAAAAAATTAGTAGGAAATACGTACTCTTTTACTGAGACTTAAACAATTCAATTAGTCAAGGGTTTCTCCAGAATTTTATGTCTCTACTATGTTATCTTCGTCTGCAGCAAAGCTTTTCAAATGCATTTTATTAATAATATAAAAGCGTATACAAAACTCGTTATCTTAATTTTGATCGGTCATTTTGTATGGCAGCTATATGCTATAGTTGTCCGCGCCTATTTAGATTATAAGAAAGCTGTGAGGATAGCCTGGGGTATAATGTGCATAAATAAAGAGCTGGGAATAGTATAGATAGAAAAAATACTGTTTCAAATAAGAATGAAACACTGCTAAACTTTGCAAGCTCGACGACCGAGATAAAAAATGCTCTTTTAAATTAAGTCAAAAATGTTACTCATACGACATGTCACACAAATACCTTTTAACTATTCTATAAAATATTTTAAACAAATTTATCATACAAATGGCTTCCTTCCTTTACTAAATAATTCTAATATAACAGCATTTCCTTAGAAAAGTTTGGCTGATTACCCTTATTTGACCATTACTGTACATTTATTATTGCACGCACTTGTATGCAATATGTATCACATTTGCTCCAACCATGTGCGGATAACTACAGTCTGTCTCGTAAATAGTTTGTGAACGTATGCGTTTTAATAGACAATTTATTATAAAACCCCCTGTGTCATTTATATTCTCTCAGCACCAATTTAATTCCGCACGCTTGGCTACATTTCAATATTGCCCGACCACTTTGCACCATTTCCTTGCCGTGTTGTCCTCCCACTACATATGTACAATACGTACATATGTTGGCGTTCTCAACGCTCCGCAACCGGAAAAGTTTAGTTGCCATTAGGAGGGTATAGCCGATAATCATTTGAAATGCGTGAGGAATAGTATATGAAGTATGGGAAATAAGGCATATCCAGCAGGCGCATAAGGAAATGATAAAAGTGAAAATATCGTAATAGTAATGACGTAGAATACTAAGGAAATGACATAGCAGCAAACCTAACTAGCAAACTGCCTCAACGTTGCGAGGATGAAGACAACTATATATTTACAAATATGTGTATGTATTTTCCCAAATGTGTATACAAACTATTAAGTGGTCGTGTTATATGGCGGAGGCTTACGTTCGAGCTAATTTTCTATATTTTATGCCTAGGCATACAAAGATAACTTTATTGCGAAAAAATATTGAGTAATAAAATAAAACAAACTTTGTGACAACCATTTATGTAGGCGGGTTTACTTAGATTAGTTGATAGTTATGCTAAAATCCCCAAGGGTTGATTGATCCACTTCTTAATTGGACGATATGTAAACTGTTTGAAATACTCTTGCATGGCAAATAAAGGGAGATCTAAATAGAAATGGCAAACAATGGGCAAATATATAAATTTAGGTCTATAAATATATATATTCACAAAATTTTATGGGTGGATTGGGTGGCATTCTTCCCTTTTTTATGCAAAAATTTCAAAATATAGCGAGTTTCTTCATTATTCTGACTCATTTTTGAACAGCTGTAACTTTTTTTTGAATTTCCCCGAATTTAATTTTTTTTGGTTAAATGAAGTTTTAATCTCACCTTTCTTACACTATATGGTGTGACAATATATGATTGGCAGCACTGGAGCTATACGACTGCAACGACATCTATTGACAAAATACGAAAAGACTTTTTCGACTACCCAATATATTTTATTGTAGGAGGAACTAAAACAAGGAAACCAACCCGGCAAAGCTGATATTTTCATACTGACCAAAGAAATGTTCGGATACTTTGCTGTCATTTATACTTCTTCGAGAGCTGATGGTGAGGTTTAAAGACCAATCTTCGAAATAGAGATTGTATTTTGCAAGATCTTTGACAAATACTACTGAATATTATTTGTTATATCCTGATTTATAAAGCTCTTGCGCTCATTGTAATTCTACTTGGGCGATCGGTGTCGGTTAGGATATGAGATCCAAGATGCTTCAGCATAAGTATCGCAAATTTGGAACACCAAAAAGAAAATACTTCCGTGATTGCATTAAAATTTGTATACTCGTACCATAAGCCATGATTAAATTTGCCCGGTATGAAATTAAAATCCCTCCAATGACGAAAATTTAAATATAATCACAGAATTTTAAGTTTCTTTAATTGGTAGATACAGAAGTAGGATTTTTATGTAGCAATCCATACACAGGAGGTAGCTTCAAACTAAACTAAAACTCAGTCTTTCAGATTGATTTAATTTGAAATTGTTGGCTTAACAAAAGACGCCCAGTGGGTTTCTACAGTAGCCAGGAAGTTCATTAATCTTCTAGTAGATGGACAAGCGGCATTAAGACTATCCCAAGCCCGTACATTAAGTCTTACCGCATTAAGTTATGCAAGGTTAAGACCTTAACTACACTCTCAGTGCTAAACTCATATAGGTATAAAAAAAAAGGACAGACAAGTTGGTTCGCTCAGAGGCAGTCGACAATATAATTTCCTTAAGCTGCCCTGGACCATTCAGCTTCTTCAATAATTACTTGAAGCAAAGAACCTTGGAGGAACACTTCAGATCTTGGAACACCGGCAATACAGTGCATTCTACAAAGCTACTTTGGGACCGCGTTGATGATGGGCAAGCCAAAAACGTGTACCTTTAAACAAGAAGTAACTAAATAACATTTTAAAAGTTATCAGAAGACACCTACTTCTATATCCTACTTTTTTTTTATAAAATTTGTAAAATGGAATCGACGGAATGCAGACCATGCGCGTAGGTTGATAAGTCTTCAGCCTGTTGAGACGGAATATCTTCTATGGCTTCCAATTTTTCCAACTTAAAAGACATTGGGTGGAAAAAATTCGATATTCTATAAAATCCCCAGTGTTGCTGAATAAGACTTAATTGCTTACAACTTGGAAGCATAGTGTGCCTGATAATGATCTAGATGTGACCTCATGTGGTCTGGCAGTACCATATATCTCGAACTAAAGCAAGGAAATAGAAACTATGTCTAATCGAATTCATATGGACTCATTAATATGTGAGCATGTTTCAAAGCGGAGAAACTGAAAAAACATTTAGGGTATTGTTGCCCTATAAAGGCTTAAACACCGAACTCTGAAGCTGTTGTATACCAACGGCGAAAGATTGAGAAAAAAACATTGATCTTTGATATAATTTTAACCTAACAAGTACCAGAATGTTGCCATTTAGTAGAGAGTTTTCTCCGGACCTAAACTATGCTAGTCACCAGATACCGGATATGTGGACGCCAATTCTTTCTTCTTCTTCTTCTTCTTCTTTATTGGCGTAGACACCACTGCCGTGGTTATAGCCGAGTTTACCGCGCCAATCGGTGTAACCAGGTCCTTCTCCAACTGGTTCTTCCAACGGAGCGGAGGTCTTCTTCTCCCTCTGCTTCCGGTTGGTACTATGTGACATACTTTCAGAGCTTGGATATTTTCATCCATTCGGACAACATGATCTAGCGAGCGTGGCCGCTGTCTCTAAATTCGCTAAACTATATCAATGTCGTCATATATTGCCAATTCAAAACTCGCAACTTGTGTTGTCATCGTCCTTGCCTCTGCACTACAAGTAAGTTGGGTCTTTGTTTGTCGAGAGAGCACTTTATTTCTAAATCGCTTACTCGGTTCGAAGTAGGATTTGTTAGAAAGAGCTATTCTGCATTGGATTTCGAGGTTGACGTTGTTGGTGTTAATGCTGGTTCTAAGATAGACGAAATTATCTGTCTAAGCAATGACTGTCAACAGTGACGTGGGAGCATAGTCGCGAGTGCGACGACTGTTTGTTTGAAGACATGAGATATTTCGTTTTGTCTGAAGCCAGTTCCTATTGCGAACTTTTTACCAAAAATATTGGTCGACCTGTCAGGTATATTATGATATTATACGAACAGAAGTCCCGCGATATCTATATCTTACTATTGCAACACAATTTCGGTCGATTTATGAACTCTACCACGAGATTGTGTACCTATTTAATAAATTTATATTTATTATCCAAAACATATAATCCATCATCGGTTACGATTACTTTCTTGCTCATTGCTTTCTCACACAATAGCGCAGCACTTAGCGGAATCACAGTTGATTCAACCGATTCCTATTTACAAACTATCTAAACTACTATCAAGGCTATACATTTCCATACATACATACATAATAGCGTGCAAAGCTTGCACTAAAACGATGATGATGAAGTGCTTTTCAGCATTCTTATGTATGTATGCATGTGTGTTTGTACACCCAGACTCAATGAGGAAGCGTTGTACGTAGGCCCTGAAACAATGTGATATCCGTGCATAGTACAAAACCAATAAAGCACGCGATTATCCCTTCGTGTGTTGACCTAACCCAAATTTGGTTGTGTGCGACGCAGCGACGCATGCACTTTGATGTCGTACATAAATTATAACGCATTATCCCATTGCCTGTCAGTTTTGTGTGTGTGTTGTTGTCACATATTCGAAAACAATACATAACATAAACGAAGGCACGATAGGGCTAAACGATTACATGAGGCGGAAGTGAAAGGAAGTGGCACTGTTGCCACAATGAGAGTCTTTGAAGACACGTCCAGTGCTTTGTACTCGCAACGACCATTCTTAAATAGGTTGACGGGCGGTCGGGATACATTGTGCGCCTGATGTGTTCGTAGATTTACCGCAACGAAAGTGACAGCAACAACAACAACTAGTATAATAAATGGAACGTTCCACTTAATCTGCACGCCCACATAATTTCATGTGCATGTCACTTAAAAATCACTGTTATGTACGAGCATATGAGTACATACATATGTGCATGCGCTTTCAGTTAAGCTGCTCTGAATTAGAGTAGTTTTCAAAGTGCTTAAGCTCGTGTTACCATGTTTGTGTGTATGTGTGTGAGTGGTGTGTGTGTTGAACTGGCAGCGTCATCACTTTCACTTGACTGTCAGTGGCACGAATTGTTTTCTAGCACATATCCACCTGCAGCGGTGCTGAGGTGTTGCCTACACACACACGCACACATACACACAAATATGGGTGACCTACCACCGCAGCTGTCATTTCGCTGGCGTTCACCTTGTTTTTTTCGGATTTTTGTTTTCTTTTTTTTTGGTGCACTGTGGCCTCTTGTCTGTTCATTATTGCTGCTTTAATGGCACGAACAGTAAAAAGGAAAAAATGAAGAGCAACTAAAGTACTTTTCCCAACTCTCTGTAATGGTACGAGGGTTGTTTGATATGTCTATGGTGGAGATATTAGCCACCACGCTAAATTTATTGGATAAATCAGAATAAACGTGTAACCCTGTTGGCGTCTGTACAAAGAGTGAGCGTTTCTTAAACTGTAACTTAAGAATTAGGAACACAGTTGAAACTGTGAATTACTGTGAATTTCCAAGAATATGCGGAGAATGAAATAGTAGAATAACTGACAGAGAATGAGATGATAGAATGACTGATAAAGAGTGCTGCCAGATGTGATACATCCCGTCTGTATGCCCACAGTACTCCCCTCCGAATAAAGTCCCGCTGGACTTTTAAAGGTTGAGTTCCTTTACTAGATGGACTAGCAACTAGGTGCTTGGTGCGTGTCTGTTAACTCAATGTATGCTGGCTTCAGCATGTCGATTGACACTGTTTTGTCTGCCCCATTGATCCTGATGATGCAGTTTTTGTCGTTTACACGCTGGATGACTTCATGGGGGCCAGTGTATGGTTGTTCCAGAGGCTTCTTGATGGAGTCTACTCTCTTGAAGACGTGGGTGCACGTGTCAAGGTTTTTGAGTAGGAACAGCTTGTGTTTGGTGTGATGAGCTGTTGGTGTTGGCTTGATTGCTTGGATGATTTGCCTGTACTTCCCCACGAATGTCTGTGGATCACCTGGTGTGCCTGCTGTGGCAAAGAAGTCACCGGGTATACGCAGTGTGGTCCCGAAAAGCATTTCAGCAGGAGATGCTCTCAGATCTGGCTTGTATGCGGTTCGGAGTCCTAGTAGAACTGACGGTAGCATGTCCGGCCAAGGTGCCTCATTGTTGCACATGAGAGCCGCCTTGAGTGTGCGGTGCCATCGTTCCACCAGACCATTCGATTGAGGATGATACGGTGTCGTTCTGATGCGATGAATGCCCAGCATTCGTGAGAGTGAGGTGAAAAGTGCTGATTCGAATTGTAGACCTTGATCAGTGGTGATTGTCAATGGTGAACCAAATTGACAAATCCATTGAGTGTAAAAGGCGTGTGCAACTGTCGCGGCTGTCATGTTGTTGAGTGGTATGGCGTGTGGCCATCTGCTGAAGCGGTCGATGATCGTCAGACAGTAGCGAAGGTCCTTGACTCTGGGCAGCTCTATGAGATCCAGGTGGACGTGCTCGAAGCGATTGTCTGGTACGTCAATGTGGTTTGGTGTGGTGCGATTGTGACGATGGACCTTGGAACGTTGACATGGTATGCAGTGTCTGGACCAGAGGAGTGCGTCTTTTCTAATACTTGGCCAGACGAATCTTCCGGTGAGTTCCTTGACTGTGGCCCTGCCACTAGGATGAGAAAGACCATGGATGATGTCAAAGGCTTGGCGTCTAAGTGGCTGTGGAAGATAAGGTCGCACAGTATTATTGGTCACATCGCATAGTATATCGTGACCTTCGATGTTCATCAGGTGCAGCTTGAGAGATGTGCTGGATTGGACATCATTAAGCTGGTCGTCTTGGAGTTGTGCCAGTGCAATGGTCTCAGCATCAAGTTTGGTTGGCATGGTTATGGTATTAATCCTCGAAAGCGCATCAGCTACGACGTTTTCTGTGCCCTTGGTATGGAAAATCTGAGTTGAGAACTGTGAGATGTAGTCCAATTGACGTAGTTGGCGAGGTGATGCCTTGTCAGCACGTTGAGAAAATGCGTAGATGATTGGCTTGTGGTCGGTGAAGATGCTGAAGTTTCTTCCCTCGAGAATGTGCTTGAAAAATTTGATGGCAGCAAAGATGGCTAGAAGTTCACGGTCGTACGTAGAGTATCTGGTCTCTGCTGGACTGAGCTTGCGGGAGAAAAAGGCCAGTGGTTGCCATGAGTCCTGGTGTCGCTGTTCAAGAACGGCCCCAATGGCTGTATCCGAGGCGTCGGATCTCAATGAGAGGATGGCGTTTGGTGCGAGGAAAGCCAGGCGCGTGGCTTGGATGACACTCTTCTTGCAGTCTTGCCAGGCTTGATCTGCAGAAGGTGTCCACTGGATTTTAGTGTTGTCCCTCTTCTTGGCATGTTTGAGAAAGTCCGTCAGTGGTGATTGTGTCTGGGCCGCTTGAGGAATTGCTCGCCGGTAGTAGTTGACGATCCCCAGGAAACGACGTAGATCGCTGACGGTTTCTGGCTTAGTGTAATCGGCGATTGCTTGCGTGCGTTCGGCGGGTGGAGTGTAGCCGTCTTTGTTGATGGTGTACCCCAGGTAGATGACTTCAGACTTGCCAAACTGGCACTTCTTTGGATTGATGGTGAGATGATGTGCGCGCAGGACTTCAAAGATGGTGGTGAGATGTTGTAGGTGCTGTTCGTGGGACTGAGAATAGACAATTAGATCGTCTATGAAGCAGCCCACGAAGTCCAAATCTCTGAGGATGTTGTCCATATGCCTTTGGAAAGTCTGCGTGGCGTTGCGTAGTCCGGGTGGCATACCCAGAAATTCGAAAAGTCCAAAAGGAGTGGTTACAGCTGTTTTGGCAATGTCTGACTTGGCCATGGGTATTTGATGGTAAGCCCTGACTAAGTCGATGGTGGAGAAAACGGTGGATCCGTGGAGACGCTGGAGAATGTCATCCCCATGAGGGACTGGATATCGATCTGGAACTGTGTTGGCGTTTAATTTTCGATAGTCACCTGTGGTGCGCCATCCACCAGTTTTCTTTGGCACCATGTGGATAGGGCTGGCCCATGGGCTGCTCGATGGACGGATCACGCCATGATGTAGCAGGAGGTCAAAGTCATCTTTGGCTATTTGAAGCTTCTCGCCGGTGAGACGTCGTGGGCGCTCAAATACTGGTGGCCCAGTTGTCTCAATGTGATGAGCGACTTGACTGTCAGTGGCTGTGACAGGATTGGTGCTGGGATGAGTTATGTCGATGAATTGGTTGAGTAATTGCAGGTATTGAGCGTCATGTGCACCAGGACAGATTGAGCGGTCGATTGTTGAAATGCTGTGTACCGTGGCCTCAGATAGTGTGCCCTGAGTTGTGCATGACGAGGTTGTGTCGATGAGACATCGTCCTTTGAGATCTAGAAGCAATGCAAAGTGGACCAGGAAGTCTGCACCGAGAATGGCTGACTTAACATCTGCAATTATAAAAGACCAATTAAATGTACGGCGAAGGTTGAGATCAAGGGTGATGATTTTTCGACCGTAGGTTCGGATAACGGTCCCGTTGGCTGCGAAGAGAGTCAGATCATCTTCGTTGAGCGTGTGAGTGATGGCGGACTTGGGCATGAGAGAGATCACTGATCCAGAATCGACAAGAAATCGCATGTTTGTTGTGCGATCATGAACGTGAAGGCGATGCTCTCTGGTTGGTGGTATGCTAGCCTCTATGCTGTCGCCGGCCGCCTGAATGGTCGACAGCGAGGTTAGTTTTCCGTCGATGGGTTGAAGGTGCAAGGACGCTCGCACTTTTTGGCTCTGGACCCATAGAGACGGTGATAGTAGCAAAACTTCTTCCTGTCTGAGGCTGGCTCTTCCTTCGATGATGACTGCTGGAGACGGCCAGATGCTGCTTGGGGTCGGTCTCGAGTAATCCCTTGTTCCTTGATACAGGTCACCAGGTCGGCTATGGCAAGTTTAAGGCCGGACACGTCCTTTGCCATGCTGGTGAGCAGTGAATTCTCGAACTTGTCGCCCCTGTGTGCTGCCTGGGCAGGCTGGTGATGTGTAGCCATGACGGAATGGCCAGCTTGGTTTTCCATTAGCTCGTCTGCAACTTCAGCAAGCTCATCTACAGGGGCATCTCGCAGTAGTTTGAGACACCGGCTGGTAGATGGTGGTAACAATGCCAACCACTTTATACGCAGTAAGTCCTCTGAGGCCCTGTCGCCCATGAGAATTCTGAGCTGGCGCAGGAGCTGGCTAGGTTTTTTGTCATCGAGTTGAACCTCTGTGAGCGCTCGGTGAAGCTGGCGGTCGCTGGATTCTGAAAACCGCTTCAATATCTCGTCCTTCAGTTTCGCGTACTTGTCGGTCTCTGGTGGATTCTGCAGGAAATCCGCTAGCTGCAACATTGAATCAGTGTCCAAGGCACTGACGATGTGATTGTAGCGTGATGCGTCATTTGTGATACGGGCCACCTGTAGCGCTGCTTCGACCTGGACAAACCACAAACGAGGCTGGATGGACCAGAACTGCGGAAGCTTGCAGCTGGACACAGCTACGACTGATGCGGTGTTCTGAGTTTCATCGGTGACGTGGCCGATGGCCAGAGCTGGGTCATTTGTGGTCATGTTCGAAGAAAGTGGTGTTAGGACGCTTGGAATATTGGTGCACGTGCTTGGCGAGTTACAGCTCACTGTTTTGTTTGGTGTATGCTCCAGTGGCATGTCACTGGATCGATTTAAAGCACGTGGTCACCGGGTTGCACACAATTTTTAAAACTGATGAACGTGAAATTACGACGAGCGTGAGTTGCAATTACTATTAACGTTTGCACTCATTTGTACTTAAACGCGAGAGGAGATAAAGTTTAATCAAATTTCATCACGTCGGGGTCACCAATTATGGTGAGATATTAGCCACCACGCTAAATTTATTGGATAAATTAGAATAAACGTGTAGCCCTGTTGGCGTCTGTACAAAGAGTGTCCGTTTCTTAAACTGTAACTTAAGAATTAAGGAACACAGTTGAAACTGTGAATTACATTACTGTGAATTTCCACGAATATACGGAAAATGAAATAGTAGAATAACTGACAGAGAATGAGATGATAGAATAACTGACAAGGGTGCTGCCAGATGTGATACATCCCGTCTGTGTGTGTGCCCACATGTCCATTATTAAATTATATATTTTTTGGTCACAAGCTATTATTCACATTACACAGACTCTTCACAAAAACACGCTCTTCACAAAATTTAGCTGAAGTCTGTTTTACCGCGAAAATATATTTGGCCTTTAACTATATTCATGCAATTTTTTCCTTCAGAATTTTAATGTTTATTTAATGTTAAGAAAAACATCTAAAGCAATATTATTCTTCTCATCACATATTTATACGAGTATGAAGCTATAACATTTTTTCATCTTTTTGGCGATTTGGGGATTCCATCCCGAAAGATTTCTGCCGGTTTGAAGTCATGTTTAGTCGCGAATTCTAGGCGTTTTCCGGCAATCGTTGCACCAATCACAATCGTGTCCAAGTATCATTTCTGTCGTTCACACTCGTCTTTCAACTTCGCTTGGCTTCAATTCATCCAATTTCACTTTTTCATGTTCAACTTTCACAATTTTCTCTTTTTAATGTCTCCGACCTTTTGCCAACTTCATTTAGTAGTACTTACTATCAGTTCCTCATCTTCAAAAGATGTGCGATTCGAAGTTCGACTATTTAGACTCAACACCTGTTCATATTCAATTTTAAATATTCGACATATATGTAGGTCTTCTCGACCGATAGGTCGATCGGCGCATACGAAATCTCTTCTCCTGTCTTAGAGTACTAATCTTAACCAAGCTACTGTAAAATTCCATGACATTTCATCCAATTGCTCTCAAGTTATTGATCACGAAGAGAGGCCCCTTCTACTATTTTGGTTTTAAAAAGTGGAAAAGTGCATTTAGTTTTTTGACAAAACATTGTTTTTTGCATCAACGGTGGCTCGATCTACATTATCCACGTCATATCTGTCCAATCATATTCAAGGGTTAACAGGTTTTTTTGCTAAATATCATTTTTAACCATTGTAACACAAATGATGAACCCAAATCAGCAAAACTAAAACAAGCATAACTGCCAGAAAACAACGCAAATATTCATGGAATGGCGTGCTTATTAACTAAGGATCAAAAATACTGACGTTCCAAGGACAATCTAGGACTGAACACCCGCAAAGAACAGTCTACTGAACAGTTGATTTCTGTGAAAGTCATCCAAGATTCCCAAAACCGCAGCATTATCGACTGTCATCTATTGTGCATTGCTAGATTGATTGGATATCGAGAGTAAAGTCAAACACACTTTCAAGAAGAATACATTTCTTTTCCCTATGCCAACCCTCCTCCTTATTCAGCTTTTCATACGACCAAAGTATTTAAAAAGTTATCTTCTTCCCAAACGAAAAAATTGGTTGGATGGAAAAATATTTAATTCAAATGAGGAGAAGGTAATTGAGTACTTCTATTCTTCTCACTATCGAGTTAGTAGCGAAATAACTGGTCTATTGAAAAGTCCCCGGCTTGCGATATCAAAACATATTTTTATTTATTTATTCAACATATTTCCCTTCATGGGTGATACACTGATTATAGCGACCCTCCAACTTTTCGAAACAGCACTTCCTTTTTCTTCTTTTTTTCAGCGTTTTCGTCCTTCTAACGACCCAACAACACTATGTAATAGTCGCTGTTGATGGTCCTTCCTTTTTCAAGGTAGTCAATAAAAATTATTCTATACCCATCCCGAAATACAGTCGTCATAACCTTGCCCGCCGACTGTTGAGTTTTTCCACGATTTGGAATAACAGAAGTTGTTTCACTCAAAATGATATAATTCACAGACTACCGGCCGACTGCTGCTAAATTTATACACACGACTTTTGAAAGTTAGGGCTAACTAAAAACCATATGCATTTAATTTCAGTGGTGCCATCTATGTGCCAGACCGGGCCTTTCAATTCACCTGCTATTGAAGGAAAGTCACAACAAATGGATTAAAGTTAGTTAAGTCGAAGAAAAATACCATACCAAAAATACCATATTTTTACTCAAATTATTTTTAGGTCTGGGTATAAAGTGAAAATTAAGAGCTATCTTATCTGAAATAACCCTGTCCATAAGAGTTTTCTGATGTTTTCCTACCTCAAAAGTTACTTCCCTTTTAACATCGGCTTTTAAATTTATTAATAATTAACAACCATTTGACATTAGCAGTTATAGATTTGAAGTTTGTATACAAAAAATTAAAGAATTCATTGACTTATCAAGCGGTAATGTAACATCATATGTAATATGTAAATATGTAGATCAAGTCTCCGTAAAATACTAACCTCTATGGCATAGGCTCCAACTGCCCGCCATACATTGCTCGCCTCCTTCAACTTCCTTCCTTCCTACTCAACATTTCAATCATTTTATTGTGTCAACAAGCTGCGCTCACTAAGCCATCATCAACACTAGCCAGCTAGCAACACCAACAATCGCGCGTCCAAGCAGGTTGCATTAACTATCTGCTCCGCGCCGCTTGTGCTTCATTCTAACATACATTTATGCTTCTCCCCATTATAAACATAATTTCAGCGCTCATTTATTTAGCCTGGCGTTGGCGCCACATAACGCAGGCCAAGTCCACGAATATGCGAACTAACGACAACGCTGAGCTGGTATTAATCATTGTTGTGCTTTTTTTTACATACTCACCGAAAGCGGTGGTGGGGTGGAAGGATGTCTGTTTTTATATACCATAGTAGGTGCCAGAAATACTTATATACAAACTTACATATACGATATATATATAGACATATATACACTTTGATATATATGTATGTGTATACATTTGTGTGGCGATTAAAAGTTTTATCCACTGAAGCCACTTGGCCTCATTCCGGCTGAGCTTGACGCTCTGTCAGAACAAATGCTTTATATTTACACTTAGCTTGCATTCACTTATGCAGTATAGTAAGTATATACATATGTATACTCGTATATCTATACATACCTATATCTAAGTAAGGTGGAAAATCATATACCTTAAACACACAATGAAATTTTAGCTGGCTTTTGTTGTTACCTGAGCTATAATATAGTAATAATGCAACGTAATAGCCTCAGGATGAATAATAATCTGAGATTTTTCCTCAATTTTCAGCGAGCTAATAAACTTTATTTTCTACATATAGAGGAAAAAATTTATGTATGCGTGTTTGCCTATATTTCATCTTGGCTAGCCAAGCTTAGACGGTTCTTAAATGAATGATAATAAATATACAATATTAATAATTGGAGAGTGGAGCTCGCATGTGTATATCTTTGACTTTTTGTGAGTGACACCTGCTAACTTAACTCTGAATTTAAATATTGTTTAAAATTTTCACGATAATAAGCAAAATTAATGTCCTTAAGTAAATCAGGACTTCATTTCTGGTAAGGCTTATACTAATATGAATGGCATTGCTCATTTGATTAATCTCTCTATCTGAGTCCGCAGCAAATTTTTAAAATTTTTTATTTTGTATGAATTAGAAGGAATCACTGTTGAGAGCACATCCAGCGGTCATCCATCGAAATTTATTTAAAAATCTCAGAAATCTTTAAAGCGCTTTCTTAAAGAGAAAACACAGAATCTTTAAATTTAATAGGGCATGTTGATTATCATTCGAAAGAATATTAAAAATTTGACATTTATTATTTGAAGATTATCTGTTTCAAATGTTGGCCGAGGTTACGTCTCAGTTGACCCATCCGTTGAGTCCAATTTTCGATGATTCTTTCGAGCATTTCGACTGGTAACTGGCGAATGACACGCGTGATGCTTTGCTCCAAGGTTAGAACCGAAGTTGGATTGTCCTCATCGACTTGAAACTTTAAACCTCCCCACAGGGTCTAACGGTGCGATATCACACGATCTTGGTAGCCAATCGATTGCCCCAAACGTGAAATGATCTGCTCACCGAAGTGTTCTCTCAATAAATACATTGAATGATGCGATTTATAGGCGGTTTTGTTGAAACCAAATCTCACTGAGATCGCGAGCATCAATTTCTGGCATATAATAGTCCATTATCATTTCACGATGGTGATCGCCATTGACCTTCTCACCGACCCACAAACCACAACAAACCGTAGTTTTTTCTAAAGGAAACGATCCTCAAAAATATGTGAGAATATAATTTAGCTAATCGCAGTCATATATAAATCAAAAGTAATACTCTCTTCGTGGTGTAATTTTATATAAGATCTAGTAAAAATAAATGCATTAATTTTCCAATATAATGCTACTAATTTGACAACGTGTTGTATAAGTGTTACTCAGAAGTTCCAGCAATTACACGGAGGTAGCTTAAAACTTATAGTAAAGGTGATTTTTTAAGAGCTTGATTACTTTTTAAAAAAAAAAACGCATAAAATTTGCAAAATCTCATCGGTTCTTTATTTGAAACGTTAGATTGGTTCATGACATTTACTTTTTGAAGATAATTTCATTTAAATGTTGACCGCGGCTGCGTCTTAGGTGGTCCATTCGGAAAGTCCAATTTTGGGCAACTTTTTCGAGCATTTCGGCCGGAATAGCCCGAATTTCTTCGAAAATGTTTGTCTTCCAAAGCTGGAATAGTTGCTGGCTTATTTCTGTAGACTTTAGACTTGACGTAGCCCCACAAAAAATAGTCTAAAGGCGTTAAATCGCATGATCTTGGTGGCCAACTTACGGGTCCATTTCTTGAGATGAATTGTTGTCCGAAGTTTTCCCTCAAAATGGCCATAGAATCGCGAGCTGTGTGGCATGTAGCGCCATCTTGTTGAAACCACATGTCAACCAAGTTCAGTTCTTCCATTTTTGGCAACAAAAAGTTTGTTAGCATCGAACGATAGCGATCGCCATTCACCGTAACGTTGCGTCCAACAGCATCTTTGAAAAAATACGGTCCAATGATTCCACCAGCGTACAAACCACACCAAACAGTGCATTTTTCGGGATGCATGGGCAGTTCTTGAACGGCTTCTGGTTGCTCTTCACCCCAAATGCGGCAATTTTGCTTATTTACGTAGCCATTCAACCAGAAATGAGCCTCATCGCTGAACAAAATTTGTCGATAAAAAAGCGGATTTTCTGCCAACTTTTCTAGGGCCCATTCACTGAAAATTCGACGTTGTGGCAGATCGTTCGGCTTCAGTTCTTGCACGAGCTGTATTTTATACGGTTTTACACCAAGATCTTTGCGTAAAATCTTCCATGTGGTCGAATAACACAAACCCAATTGCTGCGAACGGCGACGAATCGACATTTCACGGTCTTCAGCCACACTCTCAGAAACAGACGCAATATTCTCTTCTGTACGCACTGTACGCATTCGTGTGGTTGGTTAATGTCCAATAAAGTAAACTGAGTGCGAAACTTGGTCACAATCGCATTAATTGTTTGCTCACTTGGTCGATTATGTAGACCATAAATCGGACGTAAAGCGCGAAACACATTTCGAACCGAACACTGATTTTGGTAATAAAATTCAATGATTTGCAAGCGTTGCTCGTTAGTAAGTCTATTCATGATGAAATGTCAAAGCATACTGAGCCTCTTTCTCTTTGACACCATGTCTGAAATCCCACGTGATCTGTCAAATACTAATGCATGAAAATCCTAACCTCAAAAAAATCACCCGTTATAATCAAATTAACATTAAAAGGAGAAAATAATGCCAAACAAATACTAAAATCTAAATATAGGATATATATTGTATATACGCGTACATTAGATAAATTTCATCACTTCGAATCCAAAAACAATTTATTTTAAGTTCTGTGGAATATCTCGGATCCCAGAGAGCAACATTTCTCATGTCCCAGAAATTGGAAATATTCTCTCATTTCGATTGTAGGGGAAAAAATTTGTCGGAAGGTCTCAATCAACTCTTGCTTCAGTCTGCCAGACCACTGTAGCGCAGAAGTGGCTATCAGCAGATGTACTTCTCTGAAGGGTGACTTCTTTTACGGATGTATGCATGCACACCGATAGCAGAGCTGCTATACAGGTCTGAAACAGTGCCAACAGCAAGGCCTTGCCCGAGTTTAGCAAGCGGTGGTCAACAACCAGCACTTGTGAAGCATTTTTGGCCAAAGTGAAAATATCTATTGAACTAGTAGCTCTCTAAACATCACTCACTCATCAAACTCACTAAAAATTCTGAAAAACGCAACTTTTTAAAATTGCACTGAGGAATATGAGGTGGAAACAAGTAGATACTTTTTCCTACACTGTTTAGATTTCGCCAGATCTCGGTTGCCATACTTTTTACGAATGCGACAAATTAGAAGAAATTTATATTAGCCGCATTAATTAATTCGTAGCAGACCCTAAGCGTTTTGTCGATAACTGACGGTCATTTTGACATACATATATCAAGGAGTTCTGGGCAACACAAGGAACAGGCGTTTTCGGCCAAGTGAAACTATTCGTGGCCTCACGAGAATTATTTACCTAACTTAACCTACCTCATAAAAAATATAGACTGTAATTCACACCCATAATGTGTGTTAAAGGTATACACTATTTGACCTAATCAACGGACATTATTTTATTGCATTCGCATTTACCTGCTTTTATCGAGTTCGCATTTAGGTGCTTTTGTGTTATACGTTCTCACATTCTAGTACGCGGTACTTCTTCTTTTTTTCTACTTCATACCCTCCAACAATATTGGTATTCGTATTGACCTCATAACCTCGGCCGAGTGGGCAAAAAAACCCATAAAGCGTCCGAACAGTGCCAAACCTCCAACCATTTACGCTGCTCAAGCACCACACTTCAAACGGACGCAGTCGCTTGGACGCCCATCGATTGTTATTTACCCAATTTATGGGTTGCTTTATGTGTTCTTGTTTACTTCTAGACGCTGTCTACGCATGCATACAAGTGTGTGTAACGCCACATTGTGTGCCAGGCCCAAGTAAGCACGCGGTCTAGTTGCTTAGTTGGGTGCTGCGGTCGTTGGGCGGTCATTAGCCTCGCATATTATGACGCATTGATCCAATTATTTGCAAAAATTTGTAGCAAATTTTATTGACTCACGCGCTCGTGAACCGGCGTAACTAATTTCGTGTGCTTAGTACGGTCGAAGTTCGCAGTTCGTGAGCACCGCGCGACAACGTAATGCCATTAAAGGCGAATAGCCACGAGACGCGGCATAAAGCAGGCTCGTAAATTGGGTTTCTAACATTGGCGCGTGCTGATATTAGCCTATCGCGTACTAGCCATCAATAAATAATAAGCTTTTTAAGTGAATGACTTCGTTAAAGTTTTAATAAAGTGAACTTTTGTAGGAATTGTACACAATTTCAAATCTTTGCAGTTTCTTTTCGCCAGCAATGCACTTCAGAGCGTTCTCCAATCAAAGGATGAACTCGAAATCAACGAGAATGACTTGCGCTGCCGCTAAGTCAGCGAGAAAGTCAAAGCCAGAGTAGGCGTTTACTATAATAAAAAAGGAATTGAAAGCATATACCGTTATATACCGTTATATGTGTTTGTATGGGAAGGGGAGAATGTCAAGTAGTAGAAAGCTTGTAAAAAGTACGCCTTGCATTATTAAAATTCCTTTCGTGCGCAGTCAAGAGGAAAACATGACACAAATTGCGGAACTCAAACCCCACAATACGAAGCGCTACCGAAATCAGCAGCAACAACAACAATAACAGCAACAGCTAAAGCAGCAACAACAGCGGCAGCAACTTTTAAATACAGCAACCGAGAAAAAAAAACCAACAACAAAGTAATAGCAAAAAGGCAGACCGAACTGCGCTCAAGCACGCCAACTTGGAAACTTAAGGAAATTCGCAAACACACACACACACACATGTATGCACACACAAATACGTAAATACGTAATCATAGCAGAAGCTTGCGTCTCACTTTAAAATCGCCTTCAATGCACAACACTCGCTAATAGTGACTGCCAAGCTGAAGTGGGACCTTAGCAGTCGTTCTTTGCGATTTATGTTAAGGACAAGTGGCGCCATTTGTTCAGTGCCTCCATACTCGAGTCACAACTGGCGACGACAACAACACAAGCACAACAGTAGCCAGTGAGCGTACCACAAATGCGGTAAGGCGGCACGGCAACGGCGGTACAAGCGGTTTGTAAACAAACGCAGCCGCAACGATTAACAAGGATTCTTAGTTGCATTGCCAGCCCCCCATCTTGGGCTTGGCGTTTGGTACATCATACTCGCTACGTCATAGCAACGTTTACTACGTCAGCAGGAAAAAATAGTGCCGTAGGTGTTTAGCACAATAGCACAGACGACGACGACTACGACAACGACAACGGCGACGAGGACGTCGAGGACGTTGAGGACGACTCGGTACTTGAGGACAGTGACGCTGTGGCATTCGGCTCGGCATGGGTGACCTGCAAGCAACAATTGAATTTTCCGTTGAGCTCTATAAATTCTTCAATGTTGACTTATTTCAAAGAGGGTAAGTTCAAGATGTGTTCTCATTTTCCATTCTTATTCCCATTTCCATTTACATTCTTATTCCCATTAGCATTACTTACTGTCGAAAAAATGTGTGAAGTATACTAGTTATATGTGTGTGAGTACATGTCAAGGTGTGATGTGGGGTAAATAGTTGACAGTAAAGTGGCGCTGTCACATTAATTCAGCATACGCATTGTGTGCACAGTCGTCATGACATTAACATTTAGGCATATTAATTATATTGCAGTTATACATACATACATACATAGATACATACATGTGTAGAGATGTGTGCATGCAAAAAAAATACTATATATACATATGTATACTAGTTTATTCATCTTCGCTTGAAAAATATAAAAGCTCAAAGCTCTTGGAAACACTCGAGTATTCGTTTTTAATTGCCCTCGACAGGAACTCGAATAGCCATTTTTGTATTTGTAAAAGTGATTTGGTGTTGGATTTCCTTTGTTGTTCGAACAATAAAATGGCTATAAGAAGAATTACATATTTTTACGTGGAAGTGTTCTCACTTCTGTACGAATGACTTATAAAGCAGGGACATGAATATATAGAGTGCCATTGCAAAAATCTTGGAAAAACGGGCCCTCCATCCTTTCCAGATAAAATATGCATTTCTCACAAAATACTTCAACAATCGCACTCAATTTCCCAACAACCATAATTCTCAGCATTGGTCTCTGCTATCAAGCCTAGAATTTAATTGATTAAAGTTCTCCATAAAGGCATTTCTCAAATGATTAAAAAGGTAGGAATGAGGTTCGTTCAAAAATTATTTTGAATTTTGTATTTCATAAGAAAGTGTTTATAGTAGTCATTAATATCCATTTTATCCCCTTCAAAGTATCACCCTCAGATATATTTCATCTCTATCAGCGTTTTTTCCAATTCTCAAAGTCCTGTTTTGTGACCGTGTTTAGCTCATTTTTCAATGCAGTTTTTATTTCATCAATGGTAGCGTAACGACATCCTTGCATGGACCTTTTTAGTTTTGAAAACAAAAAAATTACAATCCAAGTCTGGGGTATACAGTGACTTCGTCGTAGTGTTGTTTTTGTCCAAATATTCGCGCACAAACAATGATGCATGAGCAGGGAAGTTATCATGGTGCGAAAGAAAATTTTTGTTCTTCCATAAATCCGGAAGTTCCTGGCGAATTGACCTTTGGTAAGAACTCATGATGCATGAGGCCCCTGCAATCGAAAAAAGATGTTATTAAAATTTTCACATTGAATAATGCAGCAAATATTATGAGTCTGAGTGTGAACGAAGACAAGACGAAATATCTCCTGTCATCAATCAAACAACAAACTTCGAAGTCTAAATAATTGCGTCTAACTTGGAATCAGCATGAACACCAACAACAATATTAGACTTGAAATTCAACGCAGAATCACTCTAGCCGCGCTACTTTGGACTCAGCACGAGATATACTATATAGCGACATTGACATAGTTCAGAGAATCAAAAGGCCGCGGCTGCGCTGGTTAGGTTATAGAACATTCGAGCTTTAAAGGTTTTCAATTCAGTACCCTTCGCGCGAAGCAGAGAAAAAGAAGACCTCCACTCCGTTAGAGAGATGTATGAGAGAAGTGGAGAAGGACCTACCTGCTTGGTATCTTGAACTGACGCCAAAAAAATTGTTGGAAAAAGGCTGTTTTTTTAGCGGGGAAATCCATGTAACCCCTTTATTATCGAATTGGGTTTATTCGAACTAAAACCACGCCTTTCTCCAATAAATCACAATCCTTAATTCTATAGGTTTCTTTCAATGAAGTTCTTAAAAAAAACTTTGCACCAATAGTGGCTTTGAGGTTTTCCATCTCACATCAAAGAATAATCGAAATCGGTACATACTAGCCCCACCAGTGCTCTCGGCTACGCTAGTAAAGCAGATAAAGCTAGGGTTTCCTCATTCTAACCGTAAACCCATTATTCGTCACCAGTTATGGCCGCCTGGAGCAGATCAGGGTCGTCAGGGACTGAGTACAACATCTCCTGAGCAATGTCAACGTGACCCCGTTTTTGGTCGAAAGTATACAATTTTGGCACAAACTTCATGGCGACCCGACTTATACAGACATACATTACAGAGTATTGCAATCCAATCTTGGAAGGATATAGTCTGATATTTATATTTATTTTGGTCAACTTCAGGTTATCGTTATACCAATTTCATATCTCCTCGACCCTTATGATAGAAAATGTTGCTACTTTTCATTTCTAGCTCAGTTTGATATCGACTTCGGACCCTAGTTACAACAACATAACAGTTCCCGCCTTACTAGCGTTAAGCCCTACTTTGTTTGCGGCCCATAGGTGTAACTTTCGTAAAGTTCTTCCCCTAATATCACCGATTGTGGTTGGAAACAGCTTTGATACCCTTAACACTATAACGTCTGCAAGTACTACTGCTTTTGCCCCTCCTCCTCATAAGTATTTCGTTCAGTGTAAGCTCCAGAAAAGCGGCGAAAAGGCCCCTTACTGAGCCCGTTTCCGGTGACCTCTCGAAAAAAGATGCACCAGAGGTGGCAGGATTATTCCTAACAGGATCACATAAAGTCAAAAAAAACGTGTTTTAGTTAAAACTTTACTTTAGAATTTGAACGGAGGAAATAAATTCTGAAAATTGGATTGGTCAAAAATCCATTTTTATAAAAAAAATTTAAATTTCAGGACATTTTTTTCAAATAGTTGTAATCGACAAAATATGCTTCGTCCAAGGCTTTTAGAATTCTATCTCAGAGGCTTGCCTAAGATTTCATGCAGATCGGTTGAGTAGTTCTCAAGAAATCTTGCCGACCGGCTTCAAAAACTCATTTAAAGACGACGCACTGAGACTAGCTAGCCTTGAGTACACAAGTTCTCAAGGCTGTATCTCCGAAACTATTACTCGGATCAACTTGAAAATTTAGAACAATATTCTAGAGGTGTGGTAGAATTTAATAAGAAAATAAAAAACCGATTTTTTGACACCCGCAAACCCATGTACCGCTTTAAAATCCGTCGTTATACAAAATAGATGAAAATCACTGAAGGAGCTAAAGGCTGTCTCAAAATTTGCGTGGTGTTTCGACGATTGAAAGAAGCATTGTCATAAGTTATGAATGCTTTAAGGGTGACGACACTGACGTAGACGCATGTATAAATATTTTTCTAAAAAAAACGCATATTCTCGTATGCTTAAACCTAAAAAAATTTTATGTTTTTGGTATTTAGCCACATTGCACTAGCATATGGTACATTCTTATTTCAAGCATAGTTTGTTTTACTAAAATATTTATATTGTTGACTCATTATTTAAATACAAAATATTTTTAGACCTATTTTCTCATTTGGTATTTCACATGTAAATCCATTTGTGCACTGTATGGTAGTATATAATAAAGAAATTATTTTTTCATAAAAACACAAAATACTTTAATACACGTTCAATCGTAAATGAACTCCAATAGCAATAATACCTGGTATTTATTAATAACTATTATTTGTATCATCAAGTATGTACATATGTGTGTACATATCAAAACCAAATGATTTATACATATTCGTTTTTATTATTGAAGTTTTTTGTTGATTGCCAATAAAAGCTAAATTTAGAAATGCTTTAAGCACAACTACAAACCAACAGATAAAGAAATAAATAAATAACTGTATTTAAGCGTATGAATGAAGGGCGAGTACACGCAACGGCCTTTCGAATAATACTCGCATGAAATACCTTGGCGTACACATTTGTATACAAATTAATTATTTATTGAACTATTTCGTGTTCTAAAAATAAATACTTACATACAATAAGTGGAAAGCGTTAAAGCGTCAGACTTATGTATATAGGAAAAAATTTCTAGTGGTTGGCTATGAATATATGACCGCTGGAAAGAGTGTAGTGATTTTTATACTTCCGCAACATGTTGCACAGAGTATAATAGTTTACTACGGTTCTTTGTACACGGGTGATTTTTGAGGTTAGGATTTTCATGCATTAGTATTTGACAGATCACGTGGGATTTCAGACATGGTGTCAAAGAGAAAGATGCTCAGTATGCTTTGACATTTCATCATGAATAGACTTACTAACGAGGAACGCTTGCAAATCATTGAATTTTATTACCATTATATTATTGAATGGCTACGTAAATAAGCAAAATTGCCGCATTTGGGGTGAAGAGCAACCAGAAGCCGTTCAAGAACTGCCCATGCATCCCGAAAAATGCACTGTTTGGTGTGGTTTGTACGCTGGTGGAATCATTGGACCGTATTTTTTCAAAGATGCTGTTGGACGCAACGTTACGGTGAATGGCGATCGCTATCGTTCGATGCTAACAAACTTTTTGTTGCCAAAAATGGAAGAACTGAACTTGGTTGACATGTGGTTTCAACAAGATGGCGCTACATGCCACACAGCTCGCGATTCTATGGCCATTTTGAGGGAAAACTTCGGACAACAATTCATCTCAAGAAATGGACCCGTAAGTTGGCCACCAAGATCATGCGATTTAACGCCTTTAGACTATTTTTTGTGGGGCTACGTCAAATCTAAAGTCTACAGAAATAAGCCAGCAACTATTCCAGCTTTGGAAGACAACATTTCCGAAGAAATTCGGGCTATTCCGGCCGAAATGCTCGAAAAGTTGCCCAAAATTGGACTTTCCGAATGGACCACCTAAGACGCAGCCGCGGTCAACATTTAAATGAAATTATCTTCAAAAAGTAAATGTCATGAACTAATCTAACGTTTCAAATAAAGAACCGATGAGATTTTGCAAATTTATGCGTTTTTTTTTTAAAAAGTTATCAAGCTCTTAAAAAATCACCCTTTACAATCAATAAAATGAGTAAAATTAGAGATATATTGATGAAACATTGAATATGTGTATCTTTTACCATGAGAATTAGTAAAAAACAAGTAAGGAAGTGCTAAGTTGGGGTGTCACCGAACATTTTATACTCTCGCATGATAAAGTGATAATCGAGATTTCATTATCCGTCATTTACATATTTTTTTATTTTGCTGTAAAATTATTTAGAATTAAATTCTGAGAGATTTACCGATATTTTCGGTGAAAAATTAGGTTAGGTTAGGTTAGGCACTGAGTTCTTCGTGTTCGGTATCAGGAACCTTGAAAAGTTATAGTTCGATCACGAGAATTTTTCCACAAGGTATCCCTCAAATACCGCATTTGTGTAAAGTTTTATTCCGCTATCATCATTGGTTCCTAATGTATATATTATACAGAGAAGGCATCAGATGGAATTCAAAATAGCGTTATATTGGAAGAAGGCGTGGTTGTGAACCGATTTCACCCATATTTCGTACATGTCATCAGGGTGTTAAGAAAATATTATATACCGAATTTCATTGAAATCGGTGGAGTAGTTCCTGAGATATGGTTTTTGGTCCATAAGTGGGCGACGCCACGCCCATTTTCAATTTTTAAAAAAAGCCTGGGTGCAGCTTCCTTCTGCCATTTCTTCCGTAAAATTTAGTGTTTCTGACGTTTTTTGTTAGTCGGTTAACGCACTTTTAGTGATTTTCAACATAACCTTTGTATGGGAGGTGGGCGTGGTTATTATCCGATTTCTTCCATTTTTAAACTGTATATGGAAATGCCTGAAGAAAACGACTCTATAGAGTTTGGTTGACATAGCTATAGTAGTTTCCGAGATATGTACAAAAAACTTAGTAGGAGGTGGGGCCACGCCCACTTTTCCAAAAAAATTACGTCCAAATATGCCCCTCCCTAATGCGATCCTTTGTGCCAAATTTCACTTTAATATCTTTATTTATGGCTTAGTTATGACACTTTATAGGTTTTCGGGTTTCGCCATTTTGTGGGCGTGGCAGTGGGCCGATTTTGCCCATCTTCGAACTTAACCTTCTTATGGAGCCAAGAAATACGTGTACCAAGTTTCATCATGATATCTCAATTTTTACTCAAGTTACAGCTTGACGGACGGACGGACAGACAGACAGACATCCGGATTTCAACTCTACTCGTCACCCTGATCACTTTGGTATATATAACTCTATATCTGACTCTTTTAGTTTTAGGACTTACAAACAACCGTTATGTGAACAAAACTATAATACTCTCCTTAGTAACTTTGTTGCGAGAGTACAAAAAAACTGTGATCTACTGCCAATCGAAGCAGTGGAGAATTGCAGAGTGTTCGTGATCGAACTCCTCATATACTTAGCTTCCCTAAACCCAAACAGCCTTTGCCGCCAAGCACCTATCAGCTTTGTCTGCAGGTGTAAAATAACATTGAGCACATTTGTTGTCCTTGATCTATCACAGATGCCAATGGTGGCCTCTTGAACATGCTCCACCTGCTTAGCTAGTGTGAATTTTCCAAACGCCCTCGACCAAACTACGACTTCATAAAATATTATTGACTTAATTACGGGTTTATAAGGCCAGAGTACTACCTTTGATCAGAAGCCCCACCACTTTCCAATTATTCCTCTGTAACAGCATAAGGCAACCGCAGCCTTCCTCAGTATCTCCTCTATGTTCGGCTTCCATGAAAGCTTCCTATCAAAAAGCCAACAGTACTTCACCCTGTCCATCGATTGAAGTATAGAGCCTTCCAATGAGGGAGTGGGGAGTAACACGAGGGATTTTGTATTGCCTAGTAAATAAAATTAGTTTATTTGGTTAACCATGGATTAGATCATAAACGGTGTTTAGGATTTTTCCTTTTACCAAAAGAACTACATCATTTGCGTAGGTAAGCATTTGGCAGCCTGTTTCTGCATGTTTCATAAAAACTCATTCACCACTAGAATCTTGAACAAAGGGGCTAGGACGCCAACTTTCTGGATACCCATAAATATTTTCCGAAACACAATGCACTTCCTCACTCTTCTACAACCGCTTTTTTCGCAAATCAGACTATATATGATATGATTGAGACAAGTCAAACTTATTAAGAGTTCCAATAATCGCCTCCAGGCGTATGTTGTTGAAGGCCCCTTCGATATCCAATCAGCTACGTATAGGTCTTTTTCCTTTTTGACCCAAGTATTTGCTAATTTTTCGGAACCGCCGATATCGGTTATAATATCTATTATATGGAATCTTTTTATCTGACTTTGACAAGATATCTTCACGAAATTGCTCACAGATTATATTCCAACAGCGAATAATTAGTTTACATCGGACAATTGTTTGGTATAATTGCCACACAAACTGAACAATCCAAATCCAGTCCATTGACATAAATAATTATTCAAGATTGTAAAGCAGTCATGTTAGGATCAGACTACTATAGCATATAGGTCAGCATATATGTAAATCAGACTACTATAACTCTACAATTTGGCCGATTGAAATCAAGTTTTTGTTTGACAAGATATCTTTGCGAATTTTGGTATGGATTATATATTGTTCACATCGGCTCTCTATAGCATATCCGATACAAACTGATCAATATTAAGATAAACATCTTTCTAAACCCTTTCAGGAAAGCTACTGTGAAAAATTTTCGACAGAATATATAAAAAATGTGTTATACAAGATATACCCATTAAACAATTATTCCAAAAATTCAGTTAAAATTATATTTCAGTCTGATACTTTAATACTCTTACGACTGAACAGCTCAAATAAAAAATATTATAAATATAAAAATCGCATTTTGCCGCCATAATTTCCGGTGCACTTTAGAACACTGATTTCCTTAATTTCAAAGCGAACTCTGTTAATTTCCTCAATCTTTTCGATTTCAAAAATAATCCATTAATGTTTGAGGACACTTCGTGCGACGCTAACGACTATGCCAGCTGCAGGCAATGTCGCTCAAAAGTGCTGACAGCGATTTAAACATTCGCATAAACTGCCTTATAAAATTAAAAATTAATTAAAGCCAACAAGGAAATTCTTGCATCACTTTCCTTCCCGCTCCCGCTCACTTTTGCCGGCGTAAGCGACGTTGCACGCTTGTTTGGATTTTCCCACGATGCCGAAACGTTTAATTTTAGCCCATTTCATTTGACATTTACGTGCTTGAATGCTATTTAAAAACAAAAAGTAACAACAACAGTAAATTAAATGACAGCCAACGCAAGCATAGTGGCTGAGCATCGAACATTTAGTGTAGGCAGTCGTCAGGCGTATGTGTGTGGCATGTATACACACGCAGTCAGCTGTGCGCTTCACACGTTCACCGCACACCAACAACACCAGCAGCGAGGCGGCTAAGCACTCAGCAAATCACTTGCTTGTTTATGAAATACACATGTCAGCAACAGCAACCATAACAAATAATTTGACATTTGCAGTTCCCACTCAATGAGTGTTGTTGCTGTTGTGGTTTTTTGTGTCTTTATGAAAAGTACACACAGTCGACTGGCTAAGAATGTTTTTCCGGCACAGCAGCGAATTTTTACGTACATACACCCGCACACACACACACACACACAAACTCAGTTTGAAATATGTTTGTATGTTACTCATACGCCATGTACCATCGTCCATCTGTCTACTTAACAGCTGCGCTGTTGTTTTGTTTGACTTTTCGCCGACTCTGACTGACTGGCAGTCTATTTGTCGGGATCAACGGCGAGTGCTTATGTGGGATTTGCACATCTGACGCGCAGCGACAACATTGCGTTGATGAGATTAAAAATGAAAGCATGTTTTCCGCCGTTAAAAGGCCAAAAATAATCGTATCTCATGCGAGCGCTGAGGGCGTTGAACAGCCAATTGACAAATACGCGACGATTTAAGCGCGCCGTTGCTGATGGCAGATAGAATGGCGCAGAAATTAATGCATGCTGTGGTTAATTCATTCTTATCAACTGGTAGCCGCTTGCCACACATGTACACACACACACTCCAGAGAGAAAACTCATTCTGAAATACTTGTTTCCACAAATATATATTTTATATATATAAATTTCGCATATAAATTCCTGTTTACTTATATGTTTTGTATTAATTTACGACTCTTCCGCAGACTCTATCAGGTGCGCTGCGGTCTACGTGTTTCTCCACGACTCCCCGTACAGGTGGAGACCAGCATAGCAGACACACCGCAGAACAATGCACACGCGGCGGAAATACACACACAGGCGCCAGCAACCACAAATGGTTGCAATGGTGGCGACAGCAGTGGCGGTGATGGCGGCGGCAGCGATGGCGATGTGTTGCAAGAGCCGCGTGAACAGCAACAGGATGCATTGCCAAGCATGTTGCAGAACGGCGGCAGCCTATTGTCGGGATCTGCATGCATAATTAACGGTTGTGGCGCATCGCGCGTCTTTCAGATCCTCTACCGGAATGAGGAAGTGACGCTGCGCGATGTTATACATTTTCGCACACACTTGTTGGGTGAGTGATAATTTAAGATTTATTACCATACAGCATGCAGCATGTGCCGAGTGCAGAGTTTTGATGCCTGTGAAAGGAAATAATTAGGAACTTTATATGGGTATGCGCTTGCTAAGTAATCAGTGCTATATTCTGCATAAAAATTCAAATTACTATTTTAATAATGCAAAGATTTATTGTTGATGTATGTGTGTATGAACTCTTGCAAACATGAAAATAACTTGACTAGATGGAACTGAATTCATTGCACTATGTTTCAAAAACGATTTTTTTCCTGGGTGTTGAACCAAACCAGTTTTTCGAGAGATTCAGTTATAGGTAAAAAATTATTTACTCCGATTTTCCAAGTTAAGCTTCGAAATTGAAGTATTTGCCTTTGAATTTAAATTAAGGTTATTGAGAAAAATTATTTTTAATTCTCGTGAGAAGTTAATAAAAACAAAGAATAAGAAAGAACGTTGATGCCGTATATGCAGACAGACAGAAGCACCGGCGAATATGGCAATTCCCGCAACAGTCGGATCTGTGTTACTGGAATAGACTAGGATTTAATGCGGCCAAGGGCTGTTTTTTTTGGCGATCTAACCCCGTTTGGATCTGTGTTTTAGATTAAATTTGTCATCACAACTCCTTGCAGCAGTTTTACTTAGCCTCTCCTGATCCGTGACATTGGGTCCTACCCGGGCCCGGAGGAGTTTTCTGCAGCGTTTGCGCTAAAAGGCTCCATCCGAACTTCACCTCGGTTAGGTATAATATATGCAATAGATGGAGCTATCTTAAGACCTTCTTAGGCCTTAAGACACATCGAAATTGGACCAAAAGTTACGTGGCCCCATATTGCCAAGTCGCAACTGGGACATTCGTCTGCATGGCTTTGCAATATGAACTAAATTCGTGCACTTCGTCGCCACTCCATCCGAGTGGCCAACAAAGGACCCTATGGTCCATAGGAGTTCAAACAAGCAGCAAGGCTATCAAGAAGTATTTCCTTAACTACGTCGACATAAAACAGTACGCAGACCAAACTTCGGCCGAAACAAACTTCGGACCAGCGTTGACCGTCATTCACAGTAGAGCCATTCACACCTTCACCAACTCTTTCCAAGTGAATGGCGCACTTGATGCCAAACCACCATCCATTGCAGACGACGAGTCCGAGTTGCCGCGAGAACCTAGGGTGACCATTGCGCAACTTTGTTCTGGATACTGTAGCAGGATAAACTACTACTTATCCAGAATATATCCTGACTTACCAAATATATTTCGAGCATCCAAGGGGTCCCCGCATGACTCTAACTACCTTTTTGCATGGCCAGCTAACCCTACCAATCTGACACCCCTCTCCCTATGGTCCGACCCCGTCGAAAAAGCATGTGTGCAGCCTGCTAAGTTTCCATGGCTCCGCGTATAACGAGAAAGGTAGCGTTTAAAAGAAAAAGATAATACTATTTGGATGAGACTATGAAATTCCTCGAAGAAAAATTAGGGATCAGCTCGTCATGCTGCTTATTTATAAATATACTTTATACGGTCTCCGATGTGTCCTTCTGGGTATTAGAAATTTCGTAGCAAACTTAATTCACCTTGGTCAGGGGTATAAAAATACGCGTCATTTAAAAAAATGATATTGCCATCTCATATAACTATCATATTGGGATCTTTCTTTACGCCACACACCATAGGCTTACGTGGACATTTGTGAAGTCGAACTTCATTGTTGGTGAGACAAAATTGGGAGTTTTTGTTGTGGTACCATATCGGTGGAGTAAATGTAATGATCAGAGAGCTCATCCTTGGCTAGCTTTTTAGCCATGGTAGAAGAAATCCGAAGGCATTTAGAAGGTTATCACATAGAAAAATTCTGATTATTTTCTTTATAGCCTTTATAAGTACTTGCAAGACTTAAAGTGATCTAAATAGGGAAATTTACGCTTTTTTTTTGGTACTACTTTGAGCCATTCATAAATCGATCCTTCATTGTCATCTGTAACCTTATAACAGACAGTTAATACCACGCTAATAAAGAAAAATGTGTTACAATTGTATCATCTCAGGTATGTGGAACCTTTGATGGGCTTTAGTAACATTATAAAACAAGAAAACCAAATTAAATTTAGTCAAAAGCAAACAGGCCCCACACTTAAAGATGCTCATATATATGTAAGTAAATTGCCTGTATGTATATTTTAGCATTTAATAGCATTAAATATGTGCCAGCAGCGCCGCGTGTGCTGGCACTATATTCAATTTTTCGCCGCCTTTCCGCTGAGGCATGAGGCAGCAACTTGCAATGCGTGCCAACTGCCGCATTATTGAAATTACTGCGTCTGACATTCGGCTGTCAAAGCACTGCAGGCTGCCGATTGACGCAGCGAGGCAAACGCGCGTGTGTGCGCGACTTCTGCACTGACTTCGAGCTACAGTGAAAAAAGTTGCCAAGCGCCGACAAGTAAATGCAAATTTAATGAATTAAATGATTTGTTGCAAATACGCGCAGAGAAATTTCAACTAATTTTAATTACAGAGAAAGCGAGATTGTTTTCAAGTAATCGGATTTAATTGTATTTAAATTAGTAAACTGTAAACTGTGAATAGTAATGGATTGCACCCAAAAAGTGTACGACAAAATTGTCAGCTGAAGGGAATGGAATATTTATATTATATTAAAGAATTTTTATATTACAAACCAATATCTCGATACACTAAATTAGACATAAATATAGATTTATGTATAAAACATCTTTAAAATCAACAGAGTTTTACTCTTGGGGACAAAAATAAGTAAAGACTTTCTAATTTAAATTTCGCGCAAAAACCCAACCTTAGGTTGGTGTGACTGTCAGTGACATCTGTGCCAAATGTCACATCAAAATAATTATTAGCGCTTAGTATACGCTTGTCTTTCTAAAGAACACTAAAGTGCATTCGACGACTTTTACGATGAGTGAAATTACTCAACAAAATTATTCCATTGAATTTTGTGTGCGAAATCAAATTTCTGGTGCTGAAACGTTCAGAATATTGGAAAAGCAAATCGGTGATGTTTGTCGCAAGCAAGTATTTTTGATTGGTACCAATTATTCAAAGAGGATCGAGAACGCGTTGACGACGAACCACGTTCAGAACGGCATTTAACATCAGCTCATGATCAACACGTCAATAAAATAAAGAAATTGGTCCATGGGAATCGACGATTGACAGTCAAAGATCTATTAGTGGAAACCATTCAAAGAAGATTTGGACCTAAAAAAAGTAAAAGTCCGATTGGTTCCAAAATGACTCAATTTTTTCGAAAAAACGGCGTCGCGTTAACATCTGTGAAACAATGTTTTACGACTCCGAGGATGTCATGAAACGTATAATTACTGGATAAGTCTTGGATCTATGCTTACGACCCGGAAACAGACAATAAATTGGCCGTATATCGTGCCAAAGGTGAGTAGAAGCTGAAAAAACAGCGTTAAAGCAGGTCAAAAATCAAGGTTATGTCGACAGTTTTCTTTGATTATCTAAGTGTGATGCACTTCGAATTCCTTCCGACCGGTCAAACTGTCATATGATATGTCGAAAAAGAGGGAAAGTTGGCAACTTTCTAATAATTTCCCTTTAAAATATCGCAGTGCTACAACAAACAGTCACAAAACTATCCATAGCCCTTTATCTTCATCGAAATTTTGTTGCGTTACACCAATTTGTTGCATTCGAACAATTTTATTGCCTCAATTACCTTCAATTTCGCCTTATAAAGTAAAGTCTCAAATATTAAATCATAAAATGACTAACTTCAAAGCATCCACTCACTAATCACACCACATTAACTGTCCGAAGAAAATCAGTAGGTGCTCAGACAAGATTTTACAACAGCAACACATTCATAAACATTACTAAAAGTGCTACAAAATTTAATAGGTACTCGCAAAGATAACAATATATTCTACATCCACTCACACTGCAATTTAGCAATTCGACCGTAAGTATCAAGAGATACTTCGTCTAACGTTTTTATGCGCTCATAAAATATTAATGGTCATTTCCTCCATTTTCCTTTTTATGCATTTAAAAGCAAGTGAAGGCTTTATGTGAGCGACTTGTGTCTATGGAAGCGAAAAATACACAAAATTCAAAGTGGCTCAAGCCTTGATTTCATTTGAGGGTACTTGTGTTTAAAAACCTTTGACGTGAAGGACCTTAGAATAAGTTTTGTCGGCATGAAATGTATGTAAAATGGCGTCGAAATAAAATACTTTTTAATGTGCCACATTTTTAAGTACAACAACAAACATAATTGTAAATTAATACGCAACACGTGTACCTTTGATATATTAATGTGGCATATTTGAGCAAATAGATTTTGGGCACCTTTTCCGCTAGCAAACATTTCATTTCGTATGCTTACATTCAACAAGTGCCAGCAAATTTTATTACCTTTGTCCATTTCATCTTTGCGGTTTTTATGTATGTGATTTTTGAGTAAAGTATGTATACTCGTACTTGTACAACGAAGCGGTAATGTAAAGAAGTGACGATTTGCTGCGAAAATCCCATAACACAAACATTGGAAAACTAAAATCTCATTGATTACCCTTAATTGAACAAAAGATGGGACACAAACCAACTTTAGGCGAAATCTTATGATTCAAAACGTAAACGACCATATTCAACAAAATTTGGTGATTAATATTAACACGACATTTTTATATTAAGTTATCAGAGTTGGCGTTATTGGAATAAAACCACGCCTAGTTCTCTTATATCGCAATTCTAATTTTTCAAACTCGGAATAGGTATTCCTAATGCCTATGGATGGCTTTTTGCCGCTGTGAGATCTACGTATAGTATTGAAATAGAAAAATTTCAAATGTAGACCTTTCTCTTAAGACCCATATAATGATTTCCTCTCTGATTGACTTTGTTTCAATATGCCATATATCAAGTTTTGTCCCTAGTTTATGAAATTTGTTATTTAAAATTTAAACAAATTAGGTTGATTAATATAAATACTTATCTCGGCAACGAAAAAAATTGGTGAAGCAACTTAATTAGTATATGCCCTATAATATACTACTATGAGCAAATCATAGTAAGCCTTTATTCATAATTTTAAAATTCTTAATTTATTTTCAAAAATCTATGTCCTCCTTGATACCAATACACTTGTACCAACGTCTTTTCTAATCCTCGAAACAGTTGTTAAAGCAAATTTCCGGAATAGCATTCAATGAGTGTAGCGGTCATTTGAGTTTGCTGAATAGCCAGAACTCACCCGGAGCTAATTCCGGCGAATACCGTGGTTGTGGTACGTTATTCGTTGAAAATTTGTCAAAAAAACTGACGAGAATTCAAGTATGCGACGGTGCTTTATCATGGTGTAAAAATCTAAAGTTGTCAATTCATCCTCTTTTTACAAATAGCTTCACGCAAACGACGCATAACACTCAAATAATATCCCTTGTTGACAGCTTGGACGACCGGAAGAAGTGCGGACAGCACCACACCTCGATAATTAAAAAAAACTGTCAATGTAATCTTGATTTTTGACTTGATCGACTGATCGTCCGTTTCCGGGTCGTTAGCATAGGTCCAAGGCTCATCGCCAGTAATAATACGTTTCATGACATCCTGGGGGTTGGAAAGCACTGTTTCACAGACGTTAATGTGACGATGTTTTTCGAAAAAAATGAGTGATTTTGGAACCAATCGTGCTTTCACTTTTCTTAGGCCCAAATGATCTTTCAAAATGGTTTTCACTGATCCTTTCGATATTCCAACGATGCCAGTAAGATCTCTGACTGTTAATTTTATAATAATTATCACCAAAGGCCTTTGTCAACATAATGAACGTTTCAGCACCAGATCGGACCCGACCGACCGATTTCTTATAAATTTCAAATATCATTTCTTCTCAAATTCTTATGTAATAGTGCGAAAATAGGCGAAATTGGTTCACAACCACGCCTACTTTCATATATCACAATATAAAGTTCCCTCTATAATGATTTCCGATCCTTTCTCTATCTAACCATAACTTGGTAAAACTTTAATTAACTTCTACTTGTTAATTTTCCCAATGATATTTTACTTTAGGAATAGTCGCTAAAACAGGAAGAAAAATATCATAAACGACGAGGGCTATATCACACGGTCTGACGGTGTGAATAATAAAAGTTTCCATATTTTTTGTTTTAAAATTATTGAGTAATATTTCTTAACACAAAACAATTGTACACGAAGACCAGAAAAAGGGCAATTTGCTTAATTTAAATGAAACGCAAATATTAAGAATAATATTATTCAAACGAGGAACCAATGTAAGTACCAATGTACAAATGATCAGCGTGATGAGCTGAATCGATTTAGCCATGTTCATCTCTCTGTCTGTATATACGCGAATTATTCCATCAGTTTTCGAGATATCGATCTGAAATATTACATATGTCTTTTTCTACACAAGAAGTTATTATTTTGTCGGAATCGCTGATATTCGACCACTATAGCTTATAACTGTCATACAAGCGAAGTTAACGTTTTTTCTAGTTTTTTTCTTAATATTTAACGTTTGTATACCGAGGTCAAAGATGACTCACTCAACATATCCCTAAACAAAATGTATAGCTTCCACTCACAGTGAATTTTAAAATAAGTATTTACATACAACTATTTGTGTAGGTATGTGGCAACTCCTCTCGAGAAGTGGTTAATTTGTCGTAAACGCTGTAATGTTCGAGTAGAAAGAAAGTTGTACTTAAATTATATGCTCTTTGTAAGGGGAAACATTAAATGAATTTTATATATTGAAATACTCATGTGGTACTTGGGCATAACAAGTGCCACCAACTGACTTAAGTGTTGTTACTATTGTTGTTGTACTTCTTATTGCTATTGTGCGAATACAATAGTTGCATGGAATTGTTGGTGACTGCGGTTGATAGCACCGTCCGCGCGTTGCCACAGCGCAACGCAACGCAACGCAATAACATGCTTGTCATAATATATATTTATGTGTATGTATGTGTGCTCTTGTATTATTTGAAGTATAAAATACTCCTTTCTGAGACGCACAGACCGTTTGACAGACAGACACTTTTCATGTAAGTGGCATTTTTCACTTTTTCATCCGCCATTCTAACTTGGAGATTTATTTTCTATACAAATATTTTCCAGCAAACGCACACAGTCGGATATATAGTATATATATGTGTATCTATATGTGTAGATATATAATGCAAAAATGAATTTATTTGAGTACTCTAATGCACATATGAGTGCAGAAATTTGATGCCAGTGCGACGCATTTTTCTTTAAAACATGCGTGGGCTTACGGATAAGTCCTTAGTTCGCCAAAGAAAAAAGGAACATTTTGGAAAAAAAACTGGTGATTCAAACCTTTTAGTTCGATAACTTTACCCAGCGATACTACTTAAACACGTCGTTGTAAGCTTCGTAGCGATCTACAAAGTAGACTTTCATTGCGGCAATAACCTCCAAATTCGATTGAATTTTTGGCCGCCGAGGTAATTTTTCAGGTTTGAAGGGAGAAAATCACACGAGGTCATATCTAGAGAATACGGTAGATGAGGTAGAAGCTTTTAGCTTATTTAGGCCAATTTGGAAGTGAAAACCGAGGCAAAACAACCGTCAATATGTTGTCATTCTCTGCCGAATGAGACTATTTTTTCTATTATTTCGGCATCTAAGCGATCCAATAATTCCCTACATAGCACAAGTCTTCAACACCTTTTCAGTAGACAATATGACAGTCTCGCCTTCTTTGACCTTTCCTGCCGATCGATTTTTTACTGTGCTCCTTAGTCTCTAATGTGTACAATAGATTCTATGACAGTTCCGAAATGACGCAGGAGTTCAT